>NC_056579.1:1173356-1291345 GCF_018340385.1 Cyprinus carpio
CTGTCTACCCTGAATAGAAAGCAATTCCCGTAAATGTTCGTTCGTTTATTGAAAATGAAATTTTTAGCATTTAGTTGAGTTGTATCTAACTGGATTTTCCATATCTGACGGATAAGATCATTGATGATTTTTCATGGACTTTTTTTCCCCCTCTGGACAAGGAAAAATCTGACATGTTAAAGACACACCCCATATATAGGTAATACGACCTGGATTTCTTTCTCTCTCAATTTGCGCAGTGGCGAGACAGAGAAAGAAGCAATGAGTGTGGTTAATGCCTTATTATTATATATTTTAAAAGCCTAAATGTTTTCAGTTGTCTTGTCCTGCACTTAAATACACTAAGGTCAAATGCCAATTGTTGACTTACACCTGATCATCCACATGGTAAGGCCCCCACTGGCTTTGTCTTCATAAGACTCCAGTTTATTTTTCGATGGCTCATGGTCATTATCTATTTTTACGAAATGCGTTCGGCTATATCGAGGCTTGGAGCAATTAGGTCATCCCGTTTTTGCTGGATACAGTGGGTTTAAAATAGTTTTCAGCTGTCAATAGTTTTGGTTCAGAATATATAAAGATATCATGTCTCAACTACTCAGTGGCTCAAAACACAAGACGATGACAATATGCCGACAACAATGGATGGTCAATTTTTTATATTTAACAACCCTGACCCCTTGCGTTCAGCTATATTCGAACATGATTCAGGCCATGTACTTTTGTGTTTTAGCTGGATACAACTGTGGGTTCACACTGTGATAAAGATAGCTTGTCAAATGTAAAAGCATCAAGTTAATATTCAAAAAATATATCATTCTCATTGTTAGCTCAGTAACACAAGAAGACAAATTGAAAACATCATGGATGCTCATTTCACCATCTATACGACAACCGGATTGGTACTACTTCTGCTATAATTTGACTTAAGATAAACTGGGTTCAGCGGTGTTTTTTAACTAGTTTTCCAGCTGTACTCCTTGCTTTGGTTCGAGATTTTTCAGAAGATGTTTATGTTCAAAGTATTCTGTTGTCTCAAGAACACAAGGCTTATAACCAGGTTGACAACAATATTAGCATGATGCTAAAACCGATACCGTGAAAAAGATTAAACACCAGCAAAGCCGGAATGATATGGCTAAACTTGATGACATTTTAACATGATGATTCATGACCACAATTAGGATGAGCACGAAGGTTGATCAAATTTATAATAAGCACTATTGACATTTCATGCAACGACCGAAAGGCTGCATTGATGTCAAAGAAGAATTATATTCGACCAGCCAAGACAGGCATGAAGAATTTGAACGGCATTGAAGAACCCACAAATTTAATAATATATACTACAACCATTAAAGCAATGACCGAAAGAACATATTCTGTCAATATAAGCCTGTCCTCCCCTACACCATATTCGGTGGTCCGGTATTGAATGTTTGTAATATGGCAACCGCCCCTTCTATGTGGTGTTCTCCTGTTGTTTTTATTAAGGTGGTCAAAATTTCTCCTGTCTCCTCTCTCTTTGTTTTCGCTCCATGCTCCAACATAGCAGCAGTAGTTTGGCAGAATACCGGACCAAAACAGCAGCGGTGCTTCCTCTTCCCATGTTTTGTTTTCCGTTTTTGACAGATTGTTGTTTTTTGCTGTTTTGCCACCTCTCATTGGAAACCGCCGCTACGAATTCAAGCCTGCTGGGCTGTGGCTCACTCCTAGCCTCGCTTCAACCACAGCTGATCCAATCCTGTCTCTAATGCACACATACCGTAAGCAAAAAAGCAAGGATGAGAGCGATAAAGAATCGTGCTCTCTAGGTCCTCATCCATCGCTCCAGTTGTCATTCCTCCTGAGAACCAAGAGTTAGCGCTCCTCTCTGAGCCGAGGCGTCCATCCTGAATCGGATTCTAGTAGCCCTGCTTAGGGATCCCTGTGCCCGAGTTAAGCCCATGTAGGGCTGGCCAGGGCCCAGAGTTAATCCCACAGAGGGCTCCAGTCGCTGAGGTTGTAGCCCACAGGACGCCGCCAGTCCCCCCGAGGTTTAGCCCAGAGAGGACTCCAGTCCCAGGTTTTCTCCCAGACAGGGGCTCCAGTCCCCCGAATTTATCCCATACAGTACTCCAGTTCCCTGAGTTTATGCCAGAGAGGGGCGCCAGGCCCCGATTGAGCCCAGGAGGGTTTAGGCACCCCGGGCGTCGGCCGGGATGCGCTTCTTGAGTCTAGTGAAGTCCTCGGCCCACGCGATCCGCGCCTGGGGCCGTCAGACGTAAGCGTGCTCTGTGGGTCGGCTCACCGAGTTTATCGGGGCGATCAACACAAAAAATAAAAAGGGGGCTAGGCGGGTCCGTCGTTGCTCGACCGTCGGCAGGGTGCACGCACCCGAGGAGTTTTAGGGGCCACAGACAGTACTCCAACGGGCGAGGGGGAAAAACCACAGCGGGGGCGCGGGGGGGGCGGAGGTGGTGGTGAGCCTACGGGGGGGCGCAGAGTGGGCTCCAGTCCCGCGGAGTTTTAGCCCAGAGAAGGGCTCCAGTCACCAAGTCTAGCCGCAGGAGGGCTCCAGTCACCAAGTCTCAGGCCAGAGAGGGCTCCAGTCCCCAAATTTTACCCGAAGCGGGCTCCATTTTTAGATTCGCGATATGCATTGCTAGAAGAACTCAGTAGTGGGACAATGTGATTTTTAAGCACCGAGGGGCGTCCAGCTGTCCAGATTTTCAAATAGTTTCAGACATAGTGTGTGCGGCTCAGATCCTCAACAAACCATACATCCACGGAAATCTTATTTATGCAGCTTTTCAGTGGAGGTATACACAATCCAAACTCGAAAAAGTTACCCTTAGGACTGAAGAGATGTGACATACATAACGCCAAGTAGGGGTGACCCATCCCAGAATTGTTCATGCTCTGTATTTAACCCATCCAAAGTGCAATACACACACAGTGAACACACCCCCCGGTAGCAGTGGGCAGCCATTTATGCTGCGGTGCCCCGGGGAGCAGTTGGGGGTTCAGTACCTTGCTCAAGGGCACCTCAGTCGTGGTATTGCAAGCCCGAGACCTCAAAACCCACAACCTTAGGGTTAGGAGTCCAAACTCTCTAACCACTGAGGCCACGACTTCCCCTGGTTTTGTGATCCAGGGTCACATATTTATATTGCAATTCAGATGAGCCTTTCAAGTACTTCATCAAAACATGAATGATAGATTTACATAAGTCAAGATGGCTTTTGAAATAACTGGTATTTTAATTTACATGCTAAAACAGAGCATGTCACTGTTTGGACGCGCTGCGTAATCAGCCTTGAGCAGGGGTGGTTAACGCTTGCCCTCGAGGTCAGCTGTTGTGAAGAGGTTTAGCTTCCTCCCTATCAAACACACCTGCCTGTATTGTCAGTAATCCTGAAAAGGTTTCAAGTGTGTTTTGATAAGGGTGTTTGAGCTAACTCTTTGCAGGAACGCTGACCTCGAGGGCAAGAGGGTCATGTCATATGTGAGGACCCCCAACCAACCTTTGGGGCTTTGCTTTCACATACTGATGAGGCCGCCTGTGCAATTGTAATTCAAAGGTAAGGTTTGTTTGTCCAGTTGTCTGTCTCACTCACTCACTCACTCACTCACTCACTCACTCCCTCACTCACTCACACTCACTCTCACACTCACTCACACACACACACACACACACACACACACACACACACCACACAGCACACACAACCACAACACACAACACACACAGACATCATCATGTGCATGCCTGATATGACCATTATATACCGTAGTACATGACTACATTTTCTATCCACCCCTTTATCTCAGCACTGCTATGCTTTTCATGTGCTTCACTGGCTGTCAGAAAAGAGGGGAAAAGGCCAACTGGGACAAGTTTCATCTCCAAGAGGATGAGAAGAGCTGGTCGAGAAGATGTCCGGTACACTCAATCCTCATTCCATGAGGTCAGTGAAAGCTCTCTAAGTACCCGAGGGACTATCAATCAATGCAGCAACTGTTTTAAATGTTTAAAAGTATGTGTAATCATATTTATCTTCTCCAATCCATTAAATGTGCCATGTTCCATTGTGGGAGTTATAAACAGCTTGCCAAAAACAAACTTTCTAGAAAAGTTCAACTCTGGCTTGTAAACACCTTCAACTATCTTTGGTTCGTGGTGATGTAAGGTAAAAGGTGTGCATTGGCAGCAATTCACTTTTTTCCCTTGATCAAAATAAACTGCTCTTTGCCAGTATGTTTCCTGAATAAATCGAATAGGAAATGGGCTTAATGTTTAATTTGTGTAACTACACCTAATCTGAATGAGTTGGATGCAGATGTGTTTTTGCATGCAGACTAAGATCGGCATTCCACCACGGGAGCCTTCGACACTCCATGCACCTTCTACACTCTAGCCATGTTTGCCCTCAGCAGCAGCCTTTTCAGTCTGTACAGCCGCCACAACATTCTACTCACAACCACTCAGGCCACTTAGGGTGCCTACAGTGTTCTGCTGAGCCCTTCCAAAACTTTCTTTTTCAATGATTTCTGGTCATTTCCTTTGTTGATTAAATGTTATCACATTTTTTAGCTGGCTTTGAGGTAGTTCTGGTTTACAACATCACTCCCTATACAACATGCCAGTCAGTCCACTCAAGAAGCCCAATGGCTCATGGCACCTGACACTTATAAAACTGTGACTTAATTGTGCAGACCATCATAAATTCTATTAATCAAGTTGCAGGTATTTCAATGTACACTTTTGGGGAAAAAAAGGTACAAAAGCTGTCACGGGTGGTGGCACCTTTGTACCTAAAGGGTCCCTATAAGTACGTTTTTTGAAAAGGTGCCACCCCAGTGACAGCTGTTGTACCTTAAAGCATTCAGACAAAAACTCAAGTGAGTAGAGAGGAGTTGAATATCTGGGGAACAGAATACATCATCTTAGCAGAAGATATCATCTGGACATACAAGTCAACAACCATTCCTATATCTCTGAAAAGTCTGATCAGGTAAACCTAAAATGTTGAGTCTAAAATTGTGATAAGTTCCTCAGCCCAGCAAAAGTCCAGGGGGACGTCAGGGGTGGGGTTCTTCTATGTGGCCCTCGTCTGGCCAGCCTTGTGAAGATTTTCCAGTTAGAACATACACATTAGCTGGGGTTAGAGAAGTGCTCACAATCTCAAGATGCTGTATTAGGGACTCTTGTTTATTTTGTTATTGCGAAAGTACACCGCACATATGGTAAATATTATTTGCCTCTACGCTTGATTGCTGTATTCTGTCAATACCCTCAAACTATAACAACAATGACTTACACTGTAGCTCATCAGTCACATTGTTCATTTAGGCCAGAGGAGAATTGCCACCCATCTTAACCTGATTTCTCCCAATTTAATTTATTTTTTTAAAATCAATTACAATCACCTGATTGAGTTTTGATTCCTTGCCACTGTTGCTTTTTTGCTTGATCAGCAGGGGATCAAGGACAATTATTAGATGGTACCTATTTGGTGGCCAGATGGGTGGATCAGCACGTAGAGACAACCTCTACAGCCCTGGATGTCAGCTGAGACCATGTCAACTAGATGAACCCTAGAGACAGATCACCTGTGAAGGCCTTGTCAACTAGACGGCCATCTGCACAAGACCACGGGAACCAGACAAGTCCTCTGCACCTGTGTTGCAGCCTGGAATTAAAACCACGCTATGCTGGTTTCATCTGGCCAGAAGAGAATGGGTCCCCCGACTGAGACTGGTTACTCCCAAGGTTTTTCTTCATTTCTGTCACTGAAGGAGTTTTGTTCCTTGCCACTGATGCCTTTGGCTTGGTTAGTTGGGGACGCTTGACTGTTTGCACAGACACAATTGGAAGAGAGTTGAAACTGGATGATGGCATCACTAAATCATCAATTAACTGACTTTAGCTGAAAAACTGACTGTTTCTATTGTCGTCTTGCATTATCGACAAACTATTTTCCTGTATGCCACTCTAAAGCTGCTTTTTGACACAATTCTGCCATCATTGAAAGCACCATAGAACTGGATCAGGGTAGATGCTGTTTTGAATTTTATGCAAATGAAAACAAGTCTGTGAGGGATCGATTTAGAGTCTTTACGATAAAATCCAGTATATAAACATCCTAGATCCATGTCATTTTCAGCTTTCAGACCTGTTTAATGTAAGCATTGTCTACTGAGAGTTTTTGGAATGTTTCATCATTCAGTTCACACAATCTGCATATTACTAAACAGTACAATCCATTGAGCACACAGCATTTCCAGTCTCGTTTTCATCCCTGTCAGAAATTAAATATGGTGCTACCCTGAATAATGTCTGCTATCATTTTCACTGTCCTGTTCTCTCTTTAGTAGCTTTAATCATCTATTAAAGTATTTCCCAGTCATTCCAACCACATTAGCACAATAATCACAAATTTAATTACATGGCCATTTGTGTTTTGTTTAAAAAAAAAAAAAAGCTTATACTTTGTTCTTTAAACTATTCCATAGATTAATTGGGTAGCTTTAGCATGTTTTGCTACATGAGTGTTTTAAGTACTAGTAGTTAGATGGTGACTTCTTGTGTCTTGATGTAATTAAAACATGCTGTTAATCCTGCTGTTTGTCAGTCTGTAAAAGTTTAGCTGTTCTGTTTTGATTCTCATATAAGAGTATCTACAGTCTATCATCCATCATTTAGCTTTAAGGCTTCGTAGTTTTTCCAAATAATTTCTAAATATCTTCTGTGTTGGAATGACATGAGGGAAAGTAATGATTTCATGAAATGAAATCTTTTTTTGGGGGGGGTGCGTGAACTATCCCTTTAAAGGTGCACTTTTGTATTTTTCCCTTGTTTTACACAAAGAAATTAATAATTATAGTGCTTAACAAATTTATTAGACCAACACCCATTGTAAGGTTGTGCCACAGCTGCCCTAAACTAACTGTATTAGTGATTACCAAAAATCATTTTTTTTCTGTAATTGTTAATCCACCAGTGTGTGTAAGATGATTAGTTTACAATACTGTTATGCTAAAATATAATTATTGCTGTTATCCATGAATTTTCGAATTTACTGTTTTATAAGAAAAAAATAAAAATAATGTGTGGTTAAAGGGATGGTGTACCCAAAAGGTAAAAGTTCCCCTAATCCCACCCTTAACCTTAATCCTGGAACATATGATCCTGTTGGAACATAGGAACGACTTTGTTCCAATACCATTAGACTCATGTTCAATGGAGGTGACTCATTTAGCTAAAGAACCTCTTATGTTTTGTTTGTGTGTTGTGAACTTTGATCTTAACACATTTAACTTTATTATTCTCAGGTAAGGTAAAGTAAGTCAATTCTGGCCTATATTTTAAGCATTTTAAATCGCTTACAATTTGGTCAGAAGACTCCCTGCAATTCATTCAAGTTTAATCTTGCCAGTTGCTTAAGGCTTTATAAACATGCTTTGTTAACGCCCCGTATTTTATCTTCCCTGATCTTTTTGTTAAACCCCATTTATATCAAACAAGTGTCACAACAGAGGGTTTTTGTGAGTTTTTTTTTTTGTTACTGTTAAATTAGAGTGATTTAAGATTATCTGTCCCTTCATTGCGTGGGAATAGAATACATGATCATGGGAAGAAATAAACACAAACACAGAAAGTTCAAAGATCGATCTTTCTTCAGAGGTTTATTGCTTTAGGCGTTGTTTTCACAATCAAAGAAATATCATCCCATATGATTCTCACCCAATAAAATTTTGCATATCTCATTACATTCTGTATTAATCATACCCATGCCTGTCGTATATTACTAGTTAAAAATTACCCTCTATCTTATTTTTTAAGATCAATTTTGCTTTAAGAATTTCCCCCCTCAAACGTCTCCTTTTCTCACACAGTAAATTCTGTATTTAAAAAGCAAATTTTCTTTCATTAAGAAAGATACCCCAGGTTTGTTATTTGGGAAGATTTTCACAGTTTTTTGTTTCAGATACATATGATGTAATATTGTCTGTGAGCTCATCCGCATCCTGACAAGATTGAAAGAAAATGTCCCAGTTAGTCTCATCGAAGCAGTCCCTAAGTTGCTCTTTACACCTATCAGACCACACCTGTATTTGCTTAAGAACAGGCTTCACTCTCTTCACTACAGCCTAATACAATCCTGCCTGTTTTCAACACAAAGCACTTCATGAAGAACTCAAGTAATGCTTAATCTTGCTATGGTGTGCTAATGCTCTATGAGCATTTTGTGTATACAGTACTTTAGTTACATCATCCCTGGCCCGGCCATGTGCTATTTTATTCATTGACCTTTTCCAACATTACCAACATTCTTCAAAATATCTAAAGAAACTCATACCTCGTGGTTTGGAAATACATGAGGGTGAGTAAAAGTTTCATTTTTGGGGGTGAACTATTTAATTTTAAGGCCATTTATGACTTGTGTTTATGGCCTATACTTTGTTCTTAAAACCCTTCCGTAAATTAGTTAGCTGTAGCACGTTTTGCTATGTGAGTTTTTCAGGTACTATAAGTGAGGTGGCCCTCTCTTGTGGCTGGATCAATTTTACTAAATTTAAAATGTGCTCATCCTGCAGTGCAGAGCTATTACTGAGCTAAATTCAGTTTTTGTTTCAGATACATATGATGTAATAGTGTCTGTGAGCTCATCCGGCATCCTGACAAGATTGAAAGAAAATTTCCCAGTTAGTCTCATCGAAGCAGTCCCTAAGTTGCTCTTTACACCTATCAGCACACCTGTATTTGCTTAAGAACAGGCTTAACCTCTTCACTACAGCCTTATATTTGGGCAGGAGATGAATTACATTGTCTAATTGTCCAAAGCACTGAATGCATCAAGAAGTGCTGCATGGGGTATGAAAAGAACTCCAAGGCACTCGAATTTGGGATAGTATGTATTTAAGGACAAGAACTCCAAGGCACTCGAATTGTAGTGAAAAGTGGTGTAATCAACATCATCACAGTTCATTTAACAGCAGCTATTTATTCAAATTAGAAACACCTGTCGCTCTATGTAAAGCAGCTTGAAGAAAGAAAACACATTTCAAAGAGCATGTCTCACACAATAAAATAGAATAATAATAATAATAAAAAAAAAATAAAATAAAATAATAATTTTTAAACACATTACAAAAATGGTACCATTTTTGTAATGTGTTTAAAAATTATTATTATTATTTATTATTATTCTATTTTATTGTGTGAGACATGCTCTTTGAAATGTGTTTCAAAATTATTATTTTTTTTTACTGAGGTTAACGTCCGTGTTCTATTTTTTTAATTTTAAATGATTCAAATGAATATACGGCAGTTTATTGAACCAACATAAGTGTTTTTTTAAGGTTTACAAGCATAAAGTGGTGTTTTTAAATGTTACTGTATTTCCAATTTAATCTCGATATAGTCAAAAATAAAGTGTTTGCTAAAGTGTGTTTCCAAAAACATAAATTGCTTGATCACTGATGGAAAGATCTAGAAGAATGACATCAATCATCTTTCCTGGAAATGTTTTCTCTCTTCCATGAAAATGAAAGTAATTTTTGGTGTTGGACTGGAATTTTCCACCTTCTGACGTCAAATCTCATGAGATCACTAGTGACTTTTCATTGGATGCATTCTGACACCAAGCCCTATAATATACCTTTGAAGCAGCTTGTGCACTCTCATTTTCGGGCGGGCGTTGTGGCGAAGGACAAGACAGGAGAAGGACACAGGTAACAGGTCTGGTATACAGGTAAATACAGGCGGGTCGGGACACTCTCCTCCGATGAGAAGGCCGTTTAGGAAAACGGTGAACCGAGCCCACAGGCGAGCCAAAAAAAACTCCTCCGACCAGAAGGCCGTTTAGGAAAACGGTGAACCGAGCCCACAGGCGAGTCAAGACACTCCTCCCCAAAGAAGCCAGTTGGACTCTCTCTCCGTCAGCATATCTTGTGCTTCGCCAGAATTCATCGAGGTCAACATCGAGGTCAACATGCCAGTACTGCTCGACACTATACCCGGGTCAGCCACCACAGTAAACCACCAGCTTTGTCTTTTTTAAAGATACAGCAGTGGTTTACTTGTGTCAGTGGTTTGGTTCTATCTATATACCCAGATTCTTTCAGGTGTACTGAACTTGATTCGGGTATTCTCAACATCTTTCAGCTGGCTACAGCTGATTTTAGCTGTGTGGCAAATTGGGTTCAAATCTGTTCAACTTGGTTAAAGAGTTCAGCAGATTGCTCCACTGCCCACCACCTCCGAAAACCGCCAGGATCCACTCCTCTAAGCCAGAAAGATGAATGGATAGTTTGACTGAAACCACTTTTAAATAAATAAATAAAAAAGTGACACTTTTGGTGTGTGTTTTATTTACTCAAATAAATAAGTGCGGTCCATTTGAAAGCGGTCGTCAGTATGAAACTACAGCCGTTTGGACAAACTTCAGAATCGATGAAGTTCACAGAGGAGTGAAGATCCTTCAGCTTGCAACGTCGTCTTTCAAAGAGTTTCATCTACCATCTTTAAGAGCAAGGCCTATGAGGAATGGGATGGGATTGTTTTACAGTTTTGAGTTCCAGAAGATTCCATTGCCTGATTGCTCTTGGGTCATTGAGATGTTGGATTCACTTAGGGCTGGAAAACCTCTTCTAATGAATTCAATCCTTGTGCTGTAGCGCGTTTGGACAGCACTCAGTGCTTAATGTTGTTTGCCTCATGCTCATGGGGATGGAGTTCATTGGAATGAACAGAAAAGGAAAAAGAAAGGAAGAAAGAATAAGAAGGAAGATGCTTTTGTTCAAATCTGTTAGCAACTTTCTTCTGTGGAATACAAAAGAACATTCACCACACACAGATTTATCACTCGTTATCACAGCAAAGTAACATTGTTTAATTTGTACATTTTTTTTTAAGTATTTCATTAACTTTAACAAACATTTGGCACATAATGTGTTTCTCTGAATGAGCTGAGTGTGTGTGTTTCTGCTTCAGTTTTCCAGAAACTTCTGTACGGCATCGGACAGACACGTCACAAAACCTGGTGAAGAGCATTAAGCTGGAAGGAGTTTGCCAGAGACCGTAAGTAAACACCATGATAAAGATAATTGGTGATATTTGCTTTTACTCTTCTGTTCTGTGGGATTTGTAGGATTTGTTTTCTAGCCGACATTTGAGAGCAGCTGGAGCATTTGGTTGAAGAGATCATTGGTTCTGTCTCAGATCCAGCGAAAGATTTTTCTACCCGCGTGCATTTGACTTAATCTCTCAGCCATTAAAAAGTGCTAGAAACACCAACAAACTCAGTCCATCATGTATCCCACCATCCTTTTAAGTTCCCTTGTTTCACTGTCAGACCAATGTCCAACAAAATCTGACAATACTGATACATTCCTCCAACAGCAATTGTGACAAAACATACAAGCACAACATGACTCATTCGATACAGGTGTGTCCCCTTATCATAAACCTGCCATAAAGTTATGCTATGAATTCCCCTAAGATCCCATGCTGTAAAAAAAAACATCCTCATTTAAGCCCAGTTACACTAACCAGTGTTTAGTCCATCAGTCAAAGTACAATCCTGCCTGTTTCAACACAAGCACGTCATGCAGAACTCAAGTAATGCTTAATCTTGCTATGGTATGCTAATACTCTATAAGCATTTTGTGTATACAGTACTTTAGTTACATCATCGCTGGCACGGCACTCTGCCATTCATTCATTGACCTTTTCCACTTTGAGGTCAGTTAAATTGCAGATCCACAGCACCTTACAGTATGTGATGGCAAAATGAGCCACAAATCATTCCGGCCACACTGGCAGAATCACAGATCTCTGAGAATCACAGATTTAAAGGAATAAAAAAGATGTAGAATGCTGGCAACACAGCAGCTCACGGTAGGCATTGACTTTCATAGTGGGAAAAAAATACTATGGGAGTTACTGGCTACCGTCAACTTATCGTCTGGGTGAACTATCCCTTTTTTGTGGCCATTTATGGCTTGTTTGTGTTTATGGCCTATACTTTGTTCTTAAACCCTTCCATAATTTAGTTAGCTGTAAGCAGGTTTTGCTATGTGAGTTTTTCAGGTACCAGAAGTGAGGTGGCCCCTCTCTCTTGTGGCTGGATCAACTTACTACATTTAAAAGTGCTCATCCTGCAGTGCAGAGCTATTACTGGACTAAATTCAGAGATCTGCAGGTCATCATATTTAAGCTCTGGGTCTCATATATTATAATATCTACAGACTAATTTTCAGCACTTACCTTTATGAAGTCTTCATAATTTCTCTGCAGTTCTGAGAATTACTATCCTTGGTCATGTCTGTATTAGTTGTTAAGTCTTGCCTTGTTTACTTCCTGAATGTAAAAAAGGATTAATGCTGCCTTAAAGGGATAATTCACCCAAAAATTTATATTCTGTAATTACTCGCCCCGTGTTGTTCCAAACGTGCATGTCTTTATTTCTACTGATGATGTTTTGAGGAATGTTGGACTGTCACTGAATAGAAAAAAACAACAACACTGTGATATTTTTCAAAATATCTTCTGTGTTTCATGGTAGAATTAAAGTCATGGGGGTTTGGAACAATATGAGGCTGAGTAAATGATGACAGAATATTAATTCTTCGGCGAATTATCCCTTTAAAGAAGCACTTGGTATTTTGTTCCTTGTTAAAATGATGAATACTTGGAATGGAATGTGTATATCAGCATGTCTGAATGAAGCTTGTTTCTGCTTCAGTGACATACACTTAGGCACACTGGAATGTCAGTGACCAGAATGTCTTTAAGAGTCAAGATACTCTCCCTAAAGAAGGCCAGTCTGATTCTCTCTCCTTGAGCATGCTTGTGCTTTACCTGAATTCACTGAAGTCAATACGCCATTGCTTGTCACTACACCTAAGTCAACCACGACCGTAACCTGACCGGCTTTGTTTTTTTCGAAGCTAAAGCAGTGGTTAACTTGTGTGAATTGTTTGCTTTTATCTGTACGCCAGATTTTATCAGGTGTACTCCAGATTCATTCAGTTGTACTGAACTTGATTCAGGTGTTCTTTTGACAACATGCATGCTCATTTTATCTATATACAAAAGCACAGAGATATTTTGGCTATAACCACTGACTGTAAAAATACAGTGACACTATTTTTATTTACCCAAATGACTGTACGTAACACTTCTTTGCTGCAGTGCAGTTGACATTGGTCATTTTGTTTAGATACAGGCATCAGAAACTGGCCCAACCTGTTACGTCCATAGGGACGTCTGTGTACTCATTTGCTGGTGTAAAATGTAGTGCCTGTCTTGGTATGTTTTCTGTTGTGCTTCTCTGTTGCTCCTATCCACGTTACAGGTTGGGAGTGCACCTGAATTGTGATCCAGCTCGTTAAGGTGTGGTGGAAGCACTATATAAAAGATCCAGAAACCTCCAAAAAGAGAGAGAGAGAGAGAGAGAGACTGAGGCTTCCTTCTGAGAGACTGTCATCTTCCGGTCCCAGCACTTGTCACTTTTGGAGTGTTTGTTGTAACGTGTTGGGTGGTGTAAACACTAAAGAAGGTATGCTGTGTGCTAACTTCTTTTGAGTATGGTAACTCTGTGTGAATAGTTGCCATTAATAGTTGGAGTGTTACAG
The DNA here is from genome assembly GCF_018340385.1 of Cyprinus carpio. Classification (NCBI taxonomy): domain Eukaryota; kingdom Metazoa; phylum Chordata; class Actinopteri; order Cypriniformes; family Cyprinidae; genus Cyprinus; species Cyprinus carpio. Next base: position 1,186,983 of record NC_056579.1, read on the forward strand.
TAACCCCTAGTTGTACACAGTTGTGCTATGTTGGCCTGTGTGGCCAGATTCACTGTTAAGATTGTTTTTCAACTTTGTTCTGTTGTTATTGTGAGATTATTTGTAGGGAGGAGGATGTTCTTTAATTTGAGAATCTGTTTTCTCCTTGTTTGATTAGAGAGGGAGTAAGGGAAGCATTTGTCTTCTTGTTTCATTTCTTTTAATGCTAGGTAAGGCTGTTTAACAAATCCTCAGTTAGAGTTCCTTTTGTTTGTTGTTGTTTTGGCTTTTTCCCCTCCTGAAGTCTTATGTTTGTGTTTTCCACTGATTAACTTTAAAATAAACCTTGTATGTCTTTTCATATTTAAAACTGGTGTGGCGATTTGTGTTTGTCCTGGGACCTGGAGACGGGAGTTCTCTCACTCTCTCCCCACAATTTTTGTTAGGCTTCTTCCCGGCCCCTAGATTAAAAATGGGGAACGTAACAAGTGGGGGCTCGTCCATTTGCTTTTCAAAGTTAAATTGTTGTGGTGAGTACAGTCTCTTCTCTCTCAGCAAGTGTCTGTTTTTGCTGTTTCCGTTCTTGTGGGGGGGGAAGGAAGTGAAGTCATTGGTGATTTTTAAATTGAAGTTTGATTTGACCGCATTTACCCTTTTCTCCCACCATAGTGGTTTTCCATGAAATGTAGGAAAGAGTTTGCTTTTGATTTGCAGACTGCTTTCATTTTAGAGGTACTGAGAGAGGCAACCAAACAGGTAATCAGAGCATCTCTTCTTGATCAGCTGGTGTGTGCTGGCATCTTACCCAACAGTGCAGATGAAGGACATCCTATAGTTGCAGCAGAGGCCGTAGCTAAGGAGGTTCTTCCTGGTATAGATGTTATTGAGATGGCCAATTATGATCCCGTTTTGGCCATTTAATTTAGAAGAACTAGAGCAACCCCACAGGTGGGTCAAGATATTCTCCACCAAGGCATGCAGAGCCAAACTGGCTCAACTACACACACACACACACACACACACACACACACACACACACACAAAAAAAGGTTTCAAGATACTTCCATCCATTCAGGTAGGTTTTCCGAGAACAAATCATATGAAGGTGAGTAGAATAAGAAGGTAAGATGCTTTTATCCGAAGCAGTTACAACTTAGCTGGAACACAGCAGACACCATTCACCAAACCCAGATCCGCCTCTCGTTTTCATGGGGAAGTGACAGTATCTAATTTTAACAACAGTATTTCATTAACTTTAAATACATAATGTGTTATAAAAGTTGTTTTGTACTATACATTTGTCTGTCTGAAGTCACTGCATATTTAAGATAAATTAATGTCAATTTGTGTGTTCTTTGATGTATTTTTCTGTTGTCCTTCGTGTTGTCTTCTGTTTATGGAAGGCTGTTTTTAAAAATTATGGCATTATGATTGTGACAAAATGCTTTGTACAGTCATCCATGTCTACTGTTATTGCTGTTGTTAATTTGCGTCATCGTCCCTGTCAGGCATTCAGCTCAGTTTTTCATTGCTTAAGGTTATTGCTCTCAGTGAACGTTCTGCAGAGCATTTAAAGATATCCGGATATCAAATAAAATGTTTAGATTTTTTTTCCCATAATGAGTGTTCTCAACATACTCTTAAACTAAATAATATGACAAACCACGAAGATGAAACCTAAGTACTATGAATGCATGAAGAGGAAGACATAAAACAACAGTGATAATGGTAGATATAGACAAGTGTGCTGTATGAAGCCAACCCAATTTTTTTTATTTTTTTTTTTTTTTTTTTTTTTTTGGCACAAATAAAACGTCATGGCTAAGGCCTAACAATGTTATTTGGTTGTGTTTGATTTCCACCAGCTTGACTTTGACTTTGAGATATCTCAGTCATTATATAGTACTACATACTCTGAAATCAATGTACAAAGCAGCTCAGACCACCCTCATGTATCCCATCATCCTCTTTAGCCCCCATTCCCCTCTCCATTTCACAGTCCTTAGTAACATTTTAACCATTATCCTAAAAGAAATCTGACATTACCAATATATACCTCCAAGAAAGATTTTTACAAAACACTTCAGTATTACAAGCACACTATGACTCATGTTCATTCAGTACAGGTTGTGTCCCACTTTTAACCCTGTTCTACAGGTCTGTTTATGAATTTCCCCAAGATCCCAGTACAAACATTAGACCAGCACCCACTGTAAAGTTGTGCCACACTGCCCTTAACTAACAGTATTAGTGATTACCAAAATAATTTTTGTTTCTGTAATTGTTAATCCACCACTATGTGTAAACTGATTAGTCACAGTACTGTTATGCTAAAAAATAATTATTGCTGTTATCCTTGAATTTTTGAATTTACTGTTTTATAAGAAAAAAATTAGTAAAGCAAAAGAAGTCCAAAGTATGTATTACAAGCACAACTAATGTGTGGTTAAAGGGATGGTGTACCCAAAAGGTAAATGTTCCCCTAATCCCACCTTTAACCTTAATCCTGGAACACAGGGCCCTTTTTGAACATAGGAAGTACTTCATTCTAATACCATTAGACTCATGTTCAATGAAGGTGAATGGTGGTTAAGACTCATTTAGCTAAAGAACCTCTTATGCGGTGTGAACTTTTAATTTCACTTACAGTTTGGTCAGAAGACTCCCTGCACTTCATTCAAAACAAGTTTAATCTTGCTAGTTGCTTAAGGCTTTATAAACATGCCTTGTTAACGCCCCGTATTTTATCTTCCCTGATCTTTTGTTAAACCCCATTGATATCAAACAAGTGTCACCACACAGGGTTTTTGTGAGTTTTTTTTTTTAATTTCTGTTAAATTAAATAGAGTAATCTATGACGATCTGTCCTTCATTGCGTGGGAATAGAATACATGATCATGGGAAGAAATAAACACAAACACAGAAAGTTCGAAGATCGATCTTTCTTCAGAGGTTTATTGCTTTAGGCGTTGTTTTCACAAACAAAGAAATATCATCCCAATTCTCACCTAATGAAATGAACTATAGCCGTATAAGGAATCATAAGCAAAATAACATCTTATTTTACACCAAAGAAGCCAGCTGGATTCTCATCATCCGTCAGCATGTCCTTGTGCTTCACCTGAATTCACAGAGGTCAACATGCCAGTACTCGAGTCAGCCAACACAGTAAACCAGCATTGGTAAATACAACAATGGTTTACTTGTGTCAGTGGTTTGGTTCTATCTATATACCAGATTCTTTCAGGTGTACTGAACTTGATTCTGGTATTCTCAACAACAATCTTCAGTTTAGCTGTGTGGCAAATTGATTCAAATCTGTTCAACTTGGTTACAGAGTCCAGCAGATTGCTCCACTGCCCACACCTCAGTTCCTCGCCTGATCAGAATGGATTTTCCTCGACAGTGGACTCTTGTGGACTGTTTCCGGGGTGGTCTGGATGAGGGGTATCGCTAAGCAGAACGCCACTAACTGGGTACAGGTGGACCCTGCCTATTACATCAACCTGGATCGTTCGTCAGCGGATCCCGTCTCCTCTCCGGCAGCCCAGAAGCATCACACAACAGTAATATCCATCCTCAGTCAAGCCCCCGCCCGTCGTCTGCGGCTCACCCAAGCCTGCCACCTGCTTATATGGCAAGCCCAAAGGATGTTAATGTGGCAAGCCTGCCAGCCCCAAAGCTCACTCCAGTGCCCGCTCCTCAAAAGCACCTTCCAGAGCACCCTCAAGTGCCTGCTCCTCCAGAGCTCGCTCCAGTGTCAGCCCAGACCATGCCTTTTCCCCCTGATCCAGAAGAGGAAACTAGGGGTGAGGAGAAGGGTGTCAGCCCATGCCCCAGAGTTCACTCCAGTGTTGGCCCAGGCCCCAGAGTTCACTCCAGTTAACCCTTGGATGATACTATTAAAGTCTCCTGCGTTTGATGTACTCCTGGTCTCCTCGTTCCTCACTCCGTGCTCCCTCACAGTAGCACCGTGACAGAGTTCATCTATCATTTTTTTAAGAGCGAGGCCTATGAGGAATGTGAGTGGGATTGTTTTATAGTTCCAGAAGTTTCCATTGCCTGATAGTTCATGGTCATTGAGATTGAGATGTTGGATTTCACATTGAGGCGGAAAAACCCCTTCTAATGATGGTTGATTCAATCCTTGTGCTGTAACGTGTTTGGACAGCACTCAGCACTTAATGTAGTTTGCCTCATGCTCATGGTGATCGAGTTCACTGGTATGAAAAGGAAAAAGAAAGGAAGAATAAGGAAGATACTTTTGTTTCAAATCTGTTAGCAAACTTCACCAAACCCAGATTTATCACTCATTATCATAGCAACGGTAAAATTGTTTAATTGTAACATTTGTAACAAGTATTTCATTTAACTTTAACAAACATTTGGCACTAATGTGTGTTTTCTCAGTATGCATGAATGAGGTGAATGTGTGTGTGTTTCTGCTTCAGTGACGTGGCACATTATTGATGGGAACTTTTCCAGAAGATTCTATAAGGCATCAGCCAGACATGTCACAAAACCTGGTGAAGAGCATTAAGCTGGAAGGAGTTTGCCAGAGACCGTAAGTAAAACACCATGATAAAAGATAATTAGTGATATTTGCTTTACTCTTCTGTTCTGTGGGATTTGTGTGGTTCGTTTCTAGCTGACATTTGAGAGCAGCTGGAGCATTTGGTTGAAACGATCACTGGTTCTGTCTCAGATCCAGCGAAAGATTTCTACTTGGGTGCATTTGACTTTAATATCTCTCAGCCATAAAAACTGCTAGAAACACTCAGTGCACAAACAAACTCAGACCTTCATGTATCCCACCATCCTTTTAAGTTCCCTTGTTTCACTGTCAGACCAATATCCAACAAAATCTGTCAATACTGATACATTCCTCCAACAGCATTGTGTCAGAGCACAGTTCAGAAAATACAAGCACAACATGACTCATGACTCATTCAAAACAGGTGTGTCCCCTATCATAAACCTGTCATAAAGTTATGCTATGAATTCCCCTAAGATCTCAGGCTGTATAAAACACCCTCATTCCCAGCCCAGTTACACTACCCAGTGTTTAGTCCATCAGTAGCTTAATCTTGCTATGCTATGGTGTGCTAATACTCTATATCTATATAAAGAAGTTGAACAATGCTGGTAACACAGCAGCTCATGGTAGGCATTGAGTTCTATAGTAGGAGAAAAAAAAAAATTCTACGGTAGTCAATGGCTATCGTCAACTTATCGTCTGGTTACCAACATTCTTCAAAATATATAAAGAAACTCATACAGGTTTGGAAATACATGAGGGTGAGTAAAAGTAAATTTTTGGGTGAACTATCCCTTTTTTTGTGGCCATTTATGACTTGTTTGTGTTTTTGACCTATACTTTGTTCTTAAAACCCTTCAGTAACTTAGTTAACTGCAGCACGTTTTAGCTATATGACTTTTTCAGGTACTAGAAGTGAGGTGGCCCCCTCTTTTGGCTGGAGCAATTTACTACATTTAAATGTACCCATCCTGTAGTGCATAGCTTTTACATCTGTGACCTAATGAAATCTGATTTTATTTAAGAGGTAACAGGGTCACCTCATGAGGACAACATGCTGAGAGCCAAAAAACTGCCTTCTTGATCTCGATAACCTTTCTGGAGACTCTCCATTGTGTAATAAATTAACCAGGACTGACCCCAATTTTGTTTCATATTGTCTGCTGCCTTAAATTGACGGCTCAGGATAGTCACTGTAGGGTTTTGAGAATGTGGCTCTCAGGGTTCTGACACTTTGGGTCAAGTCTATTCTTGATTTTGTGACAGGCTGACACTCCTGTAGGCCTAATGTCTTGTCGTTGTGTGAGCATGTGGTCTCGAGTTTCTTCGAGCCGTGCACTCTCTTGTCTGCGTGCCCTGCTTCCTTGTTCCATGTTGGAGCGTGGTGTTCAGATCCCGGTGTTGTGTCCAATTCCCCCTGCTAAATTAGTACCCGCCTTGTTGAACCCGCTACCTGATTGCCTAATCCTAACCCCTACTCCACACCTAATACTAAACCTACCAATACTAGGGGGTAATAATCTGGCAGGGAGTAAAAATTGGGCAAAACACTGTGGGTGTATTCCAGAAAGCAAGGTTAATTTGCCGTCACATATACCCTGAACTCTCGGGTGATTAACCCAAACCTTGCTTACTTGAGGTATTTGGTATGAGGTATGGTCAAGTCAACTCGGAGTATGTTCATGGTTAACACACAAGACATTCTCACAGAGCAACAAATCAATGATGTCACCAAGGAAACCGAGGCTAAGAAAAATGTGTGCCATGCTGCTTCTTTCTTCTTTTTTGTTCAACTGTCATTTACATACATAAATACATACTGCATATCGCCACCTAATTGATGGTTGTGCAATTTTTTTTCTTTTAATCTTTCAGTCACTGAGAATAAGAATTATATTTTTTGTTTGATGCTATTTATATAATAAGAAATATCACATATGTATTTTTAAATAAATACATGGAAATACATTATAGAAAACAATAATAAAATTTAATAAATATATTAGAATTATATAAACATTACCTTGTTATAACAGTGTTTTATAATGAATATATATTGATAACTATTATATATAACAATAAAGTATCAATAAAAACATATTAGAAATAATAAAACAAGTCTCTTATAAAGTCAATTTATTTCCACAACATTATGCATGATTGGATACACTAATACCCACATTGTCCAAATACCCACACTTGCGATGCCCTGGCCACTTCAGAGCACATGCGCGCAACAGAAAGTAAGTGCGCAAGACTGTCCCAGGTCTTAAAAATGGCAAAGCGCAGTGCCCTCACAGGGTCATATGATGCTGCTAAAAAGAACATTATTTTGTGTATTTGGTGTAATGAAATGTGTTTTTATGCGGTTTTAATTTTCATTTTTAGGTTCGATTTTTACAAAGCTCATCGTTCAGGAAAACAGCGAGGTGTGCTCTGATTGGCCAGCTATCCAGTGCGTTGTGATTGGCCGAATGTTTCAAAGCGTCTGATGGAAATGTTACACCCCTCAACATATTCGGTTATGGCATGTCCCGGTCAGAACACTCTGCAAGAACAGGACAAAAACACTAAAACCCATTACAACGAGGCAGTTGTTGCATCCAGTGGGGCCATAATTACTGATTATAATGACTTATAGTGTCTTTTTACACATTGCGTTGCAATCATGCTATGTAAACATAAACCATGTCTGCAAAATTCGCGTTTGAATCATCAGTGGCAAATCCTTACATATGGTAAACCCTACAGTACATACCGTGAGTCAGAAGTGCCAGACTGTCCCTTGCAAAGAGTGAGGAATGGCCAGCGGCTATAACGAGAAACGGCTGGCGGATTCGATAAAGGAGCGGCAGGGGCTCGCGGCAACCACATGTGACAACCCTGGGCTGGTGAGCGCGAAGTTGATGTATTTCCTCAGCGACCAGCACGGATCAGTTCCAGGCATGACGAAGTGGATATCGTGTTCTTTTGGAAGGCCAAACAAAGTAGTTTCGCTTTCACAGTGAAACACACAGCTTCTCCATGAAATGGCGCCGGCGGCAACAGCGAGAATAAAAGATACGCCTTCTTTCTTTGTGTGAATATCTGGGCGGCGTTATGCAAATCTTCCCACATATTGACGTAGATATGTGGGGGCGTCTTAGAACGAGCCGTTTTATGGGGGCGAGTCTTAACTTTGATAAAGAATATCTCTTTTGGTTTGAGACTTTAGTCTTTGCAACGTTACAGATCTTCTTTATTTCACCAAGAGCTTGTAACACTCCCAAAGAGAAAGGAAAAATTAAAACATCGCATCATATGACCCCTTAACACACAATAAACCACACTATCTTGAATACCGCTCCGGATGCAGTATTCAAGGCTTATTGTATCCCATCATGTTACTGGAAATTATCTTGAGATTTTTTGCTGAGATCTAGCAAGAGTTGAATATTAATATAATAATTAGATATTACATATAATTTGGTAGAAAAACTGCTTCCGCGGTCAGACCATCAAACTGCTCAAGGAGTTCAAAACAACTAACAGTGGAGCAGAAGGGAAATGAGATTTATATTTCATTCATATTGGAAAGCATATTAGATTTATATTGAAAAAATGTAATGTTTAGAAAAATCTAACAAAAAAAAATCGAGGATTTGAATGAGATTAATTATTACTGACTTTTTGAAAATATAAACCTGAGTGTGTGTGTGTTTCTCTTACTGTCTCTTAACGCTAAATTGCACTGCTGTCTCGTTCTGGTGTGTTTATGCACTTTATACACCTGAAATGTGTTTGCATGGATTTATTCCACACTGATATCAGCAACATTAAGAAATGTTTTCTGCACGTCACATGATGGGTTTTGCAGTATGTGACTGTTTATTGATCAGTTGATCGTACAGTGTGACTAATCTTTGTTCGCTCATTAATACGGATCAATTTTTCTACCTCTCTTTCTGTTCTCTGTTAGTTTGGATTATTTATTCATGTGTGTGTATTTAATAAATACCCATAGTAGTTGCCTGTTCACATTTGTAATGCTTATTTACTGGCATTTTGTACATGTAATAATATTACATTTAATGTGAAAACGAGTGAGTCTACAATTTCTGTGCATTCAATATCAAACTCATTTGAGCTGCACAATCACTTCCTTTAATCAGTCAGTCCCAGCGGGCGCTTGATGTTGAAAAAACAAACATTGACATCAAACACTGACGTCAAAAATGCAAATCAAACCTTTTCACATCCACACACTGATGTAAAACCTGCAATGGTATGAAAGAAAAGTTCTATTCAGCAAACTTGAAATCAATAATACAGATGTAAATTCGAAATGAAATGCAACTTATTCTGATTGTGAACAATGATCAATATAGTCCCAGATCTCAATCTCAGTGTGATTTTCTGTGCAGCGCTCTTTCCTGATTCAAACCTGGCCAAATTCCGTGACATTTCCTGCATTATACAGAATCGTGGGTTTATGCCTGGATGATAAAGGGCCACGTGTGTGGATGTGAAATGTTTCTGACGTCGCAGTTCTGATTGGATATTTGACCTGTGTTTTGACGTCAGCGTTTGAAGTCAATTCGATGTCCACTTCAACATCAAGTTCCCACTGGGATGGTGGACGAATGGACATCAATGTGTGGATGTCAAGTGGACATCAACGTTTCTGACGTCAGTCTGATTTGGATAATTGACCTGTGTTTTGACGTCAGTGTTTGATGTTAATAATTAAAAGGGAGATGCTAAGCAAATGCATGCTGTCTCGGGCCCCAGTTAAGAAAAAAAAATGCTTCTTAAACGGAAATCAGGCTGACAAAGAATTCTTTTTATGCAATAAATATCATAAACACACCCAATCACTGATGTCAATGTGATATGACATCCATTTGAACATCTAAACCATGGCATTGATTTAATGTAACCTGAACGTCAATATATTGGCCTGTATATACATGTTAAAATTGATTTCAGCGTGAGTATTAACTTCATAATCCACCCCGGGTAACTATTGAAAGAAACTGCTGTCCAAAACTGGGACTTTAAAATCAGGTCATTATCATAAGCAAGATAATGTTGACGTTCTCAAATTGAGATCAAGGCGTGCCCTCTGGGAGGGTTTTTAACAGAAGAAAAAGGGAAGGTAAGATACAGGGCTATAAAACACAGACCTATTCAATGAATATATTCCTCATAGTCATTTTTTTCCATGCTCATCTGGACGGTTGCTTCTATTCCCCCATTATTTAGATGAAGGCTTTGAGCACAGTGAAAACAATTCAACTAAACCATTAAGACACCTGGATGTTAATAAATGAGAAAAATTCAGACATTAAGAATGAATTCCAGTAAAAAAAAACAGAAAAAATGATGAGTATGAATGCCTAAAACTCTAAACTTTAAAAAGAGTCTCAATTTTAAGATCTGTTCACAAAGTAAATGGGCACAAACCTTTCAATGTTATTCCTCAAGTAATTTTTTCCCCTTTTTAATTGTGTTTTTTTGGGAACAATATTTGTTGAGTAAAAAATTTTTTGAAAATTAACTAGGGGCCAAAAAAATTAAAATGAGAAAATCACCTTTAAAGTTGTCCAAATAAGTTCTTAGATGATTTTCCCGGGAGGTTTTTTGGGTCGGGTCAAAAATATTCCCCTGGGGACATTTAAAGTCGGGAAAAAATTTAAACCCGGGCATCCCCCCATTTTAGTTGAAGAAAATATTTTTATTAAAAATGAATGGAATGATAATTTTATTAAAATCTAATTTTAATGGTTTTGACATATATGAGTTTGGGGGTAAAAATCACTGCTTGGTGCAAAATTTTCAACCCTCATTTGAAAAAACCTTTTATTGGGGAAATGAATTTTTTATTTGTTTGGGTTTTTATTTATTTTTTTTCTAGATTTGTTGTTTAAAAAAAACCAAAGGGGTTAAAATTCATCCCTAAAATGAAAAAATTTAATAACTTAATTTTTTTCTGCCAAAAGAAAAATTTGGGAAGGGGGTATTGTAAGGGTTTTTTCACCTTTAAAGCAAACATTTATATTGGCCCACCCAAATACCCTTAAAAATTTTAATAAACAAAAAAAAACCCCAAAATTTATAAGGAAAAAAAAGCCCCCTAAATTGTACAATAAGAACAAAAAGAGCCCTTAAAAAATAGCTACAATAACTGAAAAAAAAGGCCCCTTAAATATGTCTAATTGAAAAAAGACCCTTAAATAGTCTAAAAGACAAAAAGCCCTTAAAATATCTACAATAACTGAACAAAAGACCCTTTAAAATATATTTTAAAACTGAAAAAAAAAGAGCCTTAAAAATGCTATAAAACGAACAAAAAAGCTTAAAAAGAAGAAAGACGATGAAAGATTGATGGCAGTGGAGAAAAGGGAGGAGAGAAGGAAAAAGGATGATGTGTTTCTCTCAGTGGATGCTGCAGCTCTCGGAGAAGAAACCCCTCCGTTGGGAAACAAAACTATCCATCCTGGAAGACATCCGTTTCACGGTGAGGGACTTTTTCATGCTCGACAACTGAGAGCCATCCCATTCTTTTGACATAAAATTTTACGAAAAAGATCATTCTAAAGGGAGATTTTCAATTGTGTAAAAGGTTTTTTTTAATAATGTTTATTATTGATCTTTTGTATAAATGAAATGATAGGGAAAGTGATGCTTTTTTAAAAAAAAAAAGATAGGGGGATAACCTTTCAAATTATTTTCATTTAAATTTAAAAATGTCTAAAAAATTTTTTGGAATTATTTCAGGGTTATTCATTTGACTAAAACAAAAAAAAATAAAAATTTTTTTTTTTTGTCATTTAAAAAAAAAAAAACCTTTAACTGAAACAAAAAAAAATTAAAAAAGTTTTGTGTATATATATATAATTTTTTATTTCTGCTTTTTTTTATTTGATTTTTCCACTATTTTTTTTTCCTTTTCTTCTTTACCTTGATGCATTAAAAAACCCAAACCCTAAAAAAAATGTATAAAAAAATATAAAATTTTTTAAAAAATTAAAATGAAAACACAAAATTAAAATAAAAAATTATTTAAAATAAATATTAATTAATAAAAAAATTTTCTAAAAAAAAATCTAAAAACTGAAAATCTTGGCATGAGATGGTGGGATTGATTTTTCTTATTTTTCTCAAACTTTCCCCAGGTTTTGTTGGATGGCAAAAATGGAATATCTTGAGAAACAAGGAGGAAAACACCCCTCAACATATCCGAAAACTCCAGCATCGGTCAACTCTGGCCCCAATCCGGGGAAACCCCTGGGGTTCAGGCGGTACCCTCCTCTGTGCTTCTCTTGTGGGGTGGGAAAATTTGGGGGGAAGTCATGGTGGTTTGGTGGTTCCTACAAAAAAACCGGAAACCCGGACCAAATGTTACTGGTGATTTTTCCATGGCTGATCTGACCGTGTTTTGGGGCCGCCGGTTTACCAAAAAATCTCCCAGGTCATGGTTCGTATTAGGTACGCCGGGGTGTTTTCATCAGTCCTGCATCCGGGCATCAACTCTCTCCTGCTCCCCCCGGCCTTCACCACGAGCGCTACCAAAGCCATTCCCCCATCAAACCCCTTCATCTGCAAAGTTCGGACCGGAAATCACGCCTCTTGGTCTTCACCTCTCTCTAGCATCAGTGGTTTTCCTGGTGCCCCCAAAGAGACGGTTATTTAAGGCGTTGGTCCCCCCGCGGCTACGGTGTCCGGAACCATTTTTCCTATTACTTTCCCACTTCACGCTGTTTTATGTGGTTTCCCCTTGTCTGGTTGGTTTGTACGGTCTGTGCCAGGGTTTGTTTCAAAACCCCCCAAGAGTCTGTCCCAGCAGAAACGTCCGTCCATCAGAGCCGACGGCACACTCGTGAAAGTTCCCGCAGAGCAAAAAAGCGCAGCGTCATCCAGAAAAACAGGTGCCCTCCGTTTCTGTCTCATGTTTCTAGAAAAAATTTAAAAAAAACCAAAAAAAAAAAAGATTTTATTTTCATGTGTCTGTGTAATTCATAGAAAATATAAAGAAAAAATATTTATTTCATTTATTTTTATGTATTTGTTTGTCTTCCAATAAAACGTATAGTGTAGATAGAAAGAAAGACAATATATATATTATAGTTTATATTATAGTTATACAATTTATTTGTTTTTTTATTTGAATATTTTTAACTATTTCTACTGTTATTTTTGTTAAAGTTTTAGTAATTTTCTGTTTTTATTTTTATTCTTTTTATGTCTATATATTTTTACTTTTTATTCAGTTTTACTTATTTTAGTTAAACTAAATAAAAATGAGAACGTTTCTTTGGGAACTAGTTAAAATAAATAACATTATTAGTTTTTTCTAAATAACATTTTTTTATATATAGTTTTAGTTAACTATAATAACCCTGATATATATATTCATTATATAATCATTAAAAATAATATAATCATTAAAAAATATATATTTTCTATGAAATATATATAATTCCTGCCGGCACCCAGACTTAAACCTACGTCCTTTGGGTTACAAGTCCAACTCTCTAATAATTACTGTACAAATGGATATTATTATTATTTTTGGTGAGATGATGTTCTTTATCATCTTACAAAAATATGATTTTTACATATATAATCACAATATAATATGTAAGCAGGAGTGTTTCCGAGACAGTGACATGTAGACTGTCGTTTTTGCCTGGCAGATAATAAAAAGGCAAAAATTCACATTAAGGAGCATCTGAGCAATTTCTAGAGACCAGCATATCATAGAGGGTCCAATCAACCACCAAGAACTTCTAGCATTATGGTGCGATGTTTTGAGTATCAAGCACAACTCACATTTCTTCAGAAAGTGTAAAAATTATGCAATCACGTGCAACTGCTCTGCCTTTGAAAGTAAATACACAAACAAATGCAGCAGCTCACATTTCCATTTCCCCCTCAGTAGCATCTGCTGCCGTGTTGAAACGATCTCTATTGTATTATGCATTGTATAAAAATAGCTGACTTGACTTGTGTTGCAGGTCACAAAGATGCTGGTGGTGGTGGTGGTTCTGTTCGCTCTCCTCTGGATGCCGTATAGGACTCTAGTAGTTGTGAATTCGTTCATGGATCCGCCGTATCTCAACACCTGGTTCCTGCTCTTCTGTCGCATGTGCATTTACACCAACAGCGCCGTCAACCCCATCATCTACAACGCCATGTCGCAGAAGTTTCGCGCTGCTTTTAAGAGGCTCTGTGTCTGTAAACGCAGGTCAGATCAGAGCCGAGCGAGCAAAAGCACTGTAAGTGTTTATTACAGTGTCATAAAAGACTTCTCCAGTGAAAGCGGTTTTGAAGAAACACGGCAGTGTGAAAACAGACACACTTAGCCCTGCTTGATCTGAGCACATTAAAGGAATATTTCAGCCAGAAAATTAAAATGTCTCACCCTCGGGCCATTAAAGACATAGATAAGTTTGTTTCTTCATTGGAACAGATCTGGGGAAAAATGTACCCTGTATCACTTGCTCACCAGTGGGTGCTCTGCAGTGAATGGGTGCCGTCAGAATGAAAAGTCCAAACAGCTGATAAAAAACATAACCCAAGTCCTCTATCCATAATAACGCTTCCTCTGGTGAAAAGTGTTCTGGTCTGATCAGGAGAGAACTCACAGATCAAGAAAGCCAAAACAGCTCTAAAAATATGTGTGTGGATTTTGATGTGAGAGACAACAGGAGACTGAGTTTTTCACTGGAGGAAGCGAAATTATGGATTTTGGATTTTTTGCAGTGTTAGATCATGCCTCCTCCCAGAAAAAACAGACCAGCTCCGGATGCAAGATCAGGTCAAAAAATTCTGTTTTGTCGGGAAACAGAACAGCTAGTCAGCAAAAAAGTCTAATCCCCAAAACCCGTTAAAGCAAGTCTTATCTGTTACCCAAAACTGTATTAACAGTTTTTTAAACCAGCAAACAAACTTCCCCAAAAACCTTGAATTTCTAATCTCTTATTCATGAAGACAAACCACACATCATAAGACTAAACAACGATGGAAAAAAAATATAAAAAAAAATAAATTTAAATGATTAAAGAAATTAGTATATCAGTGGATAAATGATTAATAATGGATAAATGATTAATATTGTGATTAAAATTGAATAATAAAATGATTGAATGATAAATTATTATAAATGAATTATTAATAAATGGATTATTAATGCATTATAAAAGAACACAAGAAGTAAAACACAACACAATTGTATGGTTGCTTCTTGAAGAAAAAAACTGTTTGCATTTGAGGATCCTTAGATCCTTCAGCGGGAAGAAAAGGGTTTTTAAAACACTTTAATGATGGAGTTTTTTCGGGCTATTGTCTTATCCAGATGACGGCACCCATCACTGCAGAGCATCCATTGCTGAGAAAACTGATGCAATGCTACATTTCTCCAAATCTAATGAGAAACAAACTCATCTTAATCTTGAAAAACCCTGAGGGTGAAGAGTTTTTCATTTTTTGGGTAAACCAACTCCTTTAATGTCAGGAGTTTTAAAATAATGAAAAGTGGAAAAAAAAAATGATGCAGTTCACGAAAGCAAGTAACACATTGAAATAAACAATTTTTTTTTTTTTTTTTTTTTGGTAAGCATATTTCAAAAATCTTTGTTTTATTACAACTTAAAAAAGAAATTTTACAGGTATATTTCTGTATAAAGTGTGGTGGTGTCACAATGATTTTACAGTAAAGTTTATATATTATTGCATGTAAATGGAGTATTAGCATACGTCACTGTGGTTTTAGTGTTAAACTAGTAATTAGATCCTAGAAAAACAGTAAATATTACTGCTGAAAATGTAGAAATAATTCGTTATTTAGCACTTTGTGTTGCATGCCTCTGCTATGTTTAAGTGAAAGTATGAATAAAATGTTCAAAGGGACCATATCAGATAAAATAAAATTCTCATCATCATCTAAAAAAATAATGTGAAATTGTGAAACAAACTTAACTTTTGAACAAAAAACCGGGTTTTCTCCAGACCAAAAATAAAACCTTTAAAGTCTCCTGTTATGTTACATACAATGAGTTATAGAAGATCGAGTGGTTGTATAGAAATGAGGTTTTTTGAACTGTAAGGGGATGTTTTGAGTTAAGAAAGGGTTTTTAATGCTCTAATAAACTTTAAGAAAACATCTAATCCCTCATGTTTTGAAACTTTATCGATTATTATTTTGAACCTGACAAGCTAAAAGAGACCAGATCTAGTCGGGGTTTCTTAACCTTGAAATATAAATAATAAAAATAAATAAAATAATAATAATAAAATAATCCTTTAAATAGATGTTAATTAAATACATAAGAGATTTAAAAAACACAAAACAAACGTATTACTTATTTTAGCTAGATGTTAAGGAAATAAAACTGAAAAAAAATAAAAAACAAAAAAAATTATAAAAGCATACAAAAACTTTAAACCCTAAATTAAAAACCCCAAAACTGATAATATAAAATATATAAACTAATGCAAACTATAATAAAAAACTATAATAATGTCTTGTGTATAATATGATAGTTAATATCATCAGTGATATTGGTCTGTATATGGCTGTTTAATTGAATTTGCTCTTCAGTCTTTTGTTTGTTGTATTTTTGAACACTGTAATTTTTATCCAAATGTATTGATATCCTGAAAAAAAAATGGCAAAAAGTTCAGAAAAAAAATTTAGCCTGGTGCTTCAATCTGCTTGAATCCGATCGTTTTCATCTGTCATTCTGCTTCTTTTTAGGTTTTCATTCCTGACAGTCGAGGTAAAAATAGCTGTTTCATCATTCCCAGTGGAATAAAAGCAACGTGCTCCTATATCCACCGCATCTGATCACACATCTACAGGTCACATTTCCTGAACTAAAAACTACATCATTATCGGTTTTTCCACTTTTGCCTCACCATCTTCTCTGTTCTGTTTTTAGTTTTTTTTGTTGGCTGATTTTAGCTATTTTAGTTATGCTTTCATTTTTTTTTCACTCTGTTTAGATTCTGTCATGCTCTTCATGTCAGGGATGGTTATTCAAAAATAGACTCTTATTTACCCAAAAATTCACCTTCACTTCTTATTTGCATACTGTAAATGTTTCAAAGGGTTGCAACACC
Source organism: Cyprinus carpio (assembly GCF_018340385.1). NCBI lineage: Eukaryota > Metazoa > Chordata > Actinopteri > Cypriniformes > Cyprinidae > Cyprinus > Cyprinus carpio. The sequence goes on from NC_056579.1 coordinate 1,203,604, forward strand.
AAATTTAAAGCCTGGTAAACAGACAACTACTGTCTTTGTCTTTAAATAGATCTCGCTTTGCTCCAGGACACCTCAGAAAAAATCCAGTATTTGTTAAAAGGTTTTTTTTTTTCTTTTGTTTGTTGTTGAAGTCTCTCATGCCAGAATGGCTGCATTAATTTGAACAAAATAGACACTTTTTTTTTAAAAAATATTACATTTCCAATGGTTTGAAATGTATGTGATATATAGTAAAATGTCATTTATTTCTGTGATGCGCAGCTGAATTTTCAGCATCATTACGCCAGTCTTCATGTCACGTGATCTTCAGAAATATTCTAATATGCGATTTTGGTGCTCAAGAAACATTTCTGTTTATTATCAATGTTGAAAACAGCTGTGCTGCCCAATATTTTTTTGTGGAAACTGTGATACATTTTTTTTTTCAAGATTCTTTGATGAAGAGAAGGTTTTCAAAAAAAACATCATTTATTTGAAAAAGAAATAGAAATGCCTTTACTGTCACTTTTGATCAATGAAAGGCATCCTTACTGAAATAAAAGTTTTAATAAAAAAATTTAAAAAAAAATCTTCCCGACCCTAAACTGTTGACTTAGTGTAGGTAGATACTCAGTAGATGCTTCTTAATTTTGGTTTGTTTCAATTTTCCTTTTACATTTAAAACTTTTATTTGAATAACTAACCAAGAGGATCAAAAACCATTTATAACACACACACACACACACACACGCACGCACGCAGCCCCACACACACAAAACACACACACACACACAGGAGAGAGTGAGAGAGACTTTTTTAAAAGTCCCATGTGATCAAAACTAAAAACTGACCAATTTGGGTTTTAACACAATTCATTAAAAAAAAAAAAAAGTTAAAGAGTATTTAATCAAAATCTAAAAACTTGCCCTTTCTCTGAAAAACTGTTCAAGATAGCTGATGGCTGGTTTTGAACCAGCAACCTTCCAGTTAAGCGCTCAAGCTGTTTATGTGTGGTGAGAGATGTTTCATGTTCGTTTGACAATCAGCACACGTTACACCTGCAGAAAAGCACTAAAAAAGCTCATTTCCTGTCAGCGTCTCATAGCCCGCCTCTCACGCCATTATGAGGGAACTGTTAAGGAGCGAGTCAAAAGAGCCCAAAACGAACATCTGAGGTGCTGCAGAAAAAGACACTAGGATGTTAATGAAGGACAACAATTAATGGAAGAGGGATAAGACGAAGATGATTCGAACAAAAAAGAGAGCATCAAAAACACTAGCATTATTCTGCTGTTCCACATACTAAAACTAGAAAATAGGTAGGTAATTTAATAAATCAACTTTTTAGCAACTTTTAATGCCCTACCTGAGTTGTATTGAGCATTTTTTAAAATGGTCTAGCATAATTTTAATTGATTTAGTCCACTTTGGCTGTTTTTGAGTTGTAAACTGCTTCTAAAAGGCGTGTTAAAACAAAATGAACTGTGGTCAAGCAGCTTGAAAAAGTAAAATGCAAATAATTTGAGTAGTCCATTTACTACCATTTCATTTTTTTTTTCATTATCTTCTGATCAACATTTTGGACGGGTAATAATTTTTTGGCACATTTGTATCTTTTATTTGAAGGGCAGAACAGATTGACACAGTCAATGTATTTTTTTATTCTACAGTCATTCAGTAAATGTCTTTTATAAGGAGATAGTTATAATATTCTCTGTACCTGTCACGATCACAGTCTGGGCTTGGTGGTTAAATATGGTCTTCTGAAGGATAAATGATCTTAATGGCTCTGAGATGCATTCATCTCGCTGATTAATTTTTCTAATGTGATGTATGTGCTGCTTTCATTTGCAGGATCATCTCCTGACCTGCCATTTCCCCTTTTTTTGATTTGAGTGAAATGTTTTGGATGCTAAATGATCCACGTATCTTGTTAACAGCAATGATTTTATCACAGAACCCATCCCGTTTCCAGAAAGACACTAAAACCAACAAAAAATCGCCTTATTAAATACAGTCATCAAATTTTCTCCTTTCACGTTATACTTGAACTGAAGCAATTTTTCATCCACCAAAATGTAAACTTTGAATGACGAGTATTCTCTCTACTGATTTTGAATGATTTTTCCCAAAATTTCTCAAAATTGGGTATTTTAATTACACAGCCTACATGCTGCGAAAAGTCCAGTTTTTTAGATTTATCATATTTTACGATAAATCCTATAGATTCAAAAATTTAATACTTCATGAAAATAAGGACGTTATTTATCCTCATGTTGTATCACACTCAAATTAGTATTTTATGGCCAAGTGTTTCTGCTAACCTGATCTTTCCTGAAGTGGTGAGTTGGCTGCATGAAGTTACTGCATTTGAAAACATGATGTTTTCCTGCATTGTGGGTGGATTCAGCTCACCTACAACCAATTTTTTTTTTTTTTTGCTGAAAAAGTGTTTATCCTCAGGCCATCCAAGAGGGAGATGAGTTTGATTCCTCATCAGAATTGGAGAAATGTAGCATTGCATCACTTGCTCCCAATGAAACCCCTGAAGTGAATGGGGCCATCAGATGAGAGTCCAAACAGCTGATAAAAACATAACCAAGTCCTCTATCCATAATAAAGCTTCCTCCGGGTGAAAAAGTGGTCTGGTCTGAAATTTGGAAGAAATTGCACAGACACAATAATCCACAAGGGGTAGAGCGGGGCACAAAGTAACACCGGGGGAAAGGTAACACAAAACTTTTAGATAGTTCCAGAGGGTTAACCATGACATGCTTCCCCGGGGTTTTTACCACACTGTCAGCAGATGTCTTCCCACCATCATTCAAGAAATGTTGGCAAGTTTGGATGAGAACACAGGAGAAACTCTTTCAGCAGCATGTAAGTATTTTTTTTTATAGTACTGTAGTTGTTTTCAATTTTTTATCTTCTTGGCTAAAAGATGGTACCATTTTGCAAGATGTGAAAAAGCAAGTGGATCAAGCCCAGTGCTGAGGTGAACATGGGCACAAAGGGTGTTACAACTAAGCCTCACATTGCATACATCAATTATCGGCATCTTAGAGTGTATTAGGCTAAGTACGTTTGCACAAAACACTTGATGCATTTCTTTGTTCACAGGGTGAGAAAAGGAGAAGTCCACAACTAGGGAATGACTAGGGGAAGTTTGGAGTTTGGAGGGCCCGGGAGGTGAAGAGAGGCATGTCCCTTACGGAGCATGGCAGATACTTACGGCATCTCCCATTTAACTTTACACCACTTGTCATTCGTAAACAAAACCGCAGAAAGCAACAGGGTAGAAATCCACCACTACCTCCCGTGGGCTACTCTACACACAAAAAGATTTTTACATCAGAGCAGGAGGACCAGTTTGTTACTTATTTGGACCGTACACAGAAATATGTTAGGGCTAAGCCCCAAGGAGGTAGGCTGGTTAAGCTAGGAAAAGTTAGGAAATAAGATTAATGCTGGCTGACATGTTGAATATTATGATCAGAAATCTGATGGGGGGGTGGAACCCAAGGACAAAACAATATTTAATCAGAAGCGAGCTGATGAAGACGGGAAACTTAAAACAAAATCATCACAATTTCTTCCTGCCTATGGTCCGCCATGTTTATTCTCAAGTCTCGAGAGTTCTGTGAGATTTCCTGTGTTCACCGTTGGGATTCTGGTTGAAATCTTTTGTGTGGGTGTGCTGCAGTTTAGTATCGCTTTAGAGTGGGTGGTATATAGTCATGTCATTTTTTTTTGCGCCGCCACTACTGCTGCGTCCTCCCGAAAAACGTTTTTATTCCGTGCCGACCCATCCGCTGCATCTACTCCTCAGCAATCAATGAGAGGAACATCTGTACTTTCCCCAACACACCATGAAACAGCCATTATTTTTTTTTTAAAAAAGGTGCACTCGTTCGAAACGGTTGAGTTCATTCAAAAAAAGTTGCGTTCGATCCCCGCTGGCTGTGCTGATTTAATCCCAGCGGGTCTAGTGTCTCCCGTCACAAGTTCAATGATGCAGGTAGTGGCGATTCTCTCCGCCAAATCAGTGATCAGTAGGGCTGGGACAAAAAATCGATGCATCGTGATTCGTGGTTGATTCTGAGATTTTTTAGCGTGTTGAGTCTGGGCCAGGGGGAATTGTAGGTGGGGGGGGTGAATGTACCCGTGCTCTCTCCACCTCAAGTCCCACTCTTATTTAGGTTATTTATTCATAACTTTTATCCTACTTTTTCAGATTATACAAAAACTAGGGTGGTAACAATTAAATTTGAAGGGTGAGTAAAAGATGACAAAATTTTATTTTTGGGTGATTGAACAAACTTTTAAAAATTAATTATTTATTTAGTAATATTTTTATACCTTCAAACTCACAAGAGGTCAAAAAGGTGACATATTTGGAATATGACCCTTGTAGGGGGGGTCAAGAAGAAAACTTTTTTAGAATTTAACATTTTAAAAGAAGCGTTCTGGTGCACTCTGACAACAAACCCAAAGGAAAAAGACAAAATAAAAAAAACACATTTATACCACGCCCTTTTTTGGGCAGTGCAAATCTGTGGTCACCGGTGTCATACTTCTTTTGTGAGCACGGATTTTTATTTTGTAAATTTTTAATGTTACATTAGAGTGTGCTACTGTATCAAACTCCACACTTTTCACTGCAGAGGAAACAGAAGCTGCATCTGAAGTGGCATTAGATGTATTTACACAGAATGTCTGATGAAAGCTGAGGTGCCATAAATGCATTTACAACACAAAATTTCAAATGCATAAATAATTTATAGAAATTTAAAATTTTAAAATTTTTGAAAATACAAGTTAAAAATATTGGTAAAAATGCAATACTTTTAAATATGAATCCAATCACCAGTAGATGATGGTAATTACTGTTTTCATGAGTGAGTAATTAGTTATTCATTCAAAAGGCTGATTCATTCAAAACAAGGCAAGAATGGGTTACTGAAACATTGACTCGATTCAGTAACCCTGATTCATTCAAAAAAAGTGGATCATTCAGTATTTAAAAAACGCTGTTCTGCTGTGGCTTTGATTGAAACTTTGTCACGAACTTGGGGCAAAAAACAGTCAATATTGTATTACAAACTGCAAACTTCCACGCTGACGACATGTTTACATGCGGAAGTGTGCCCTCAAAACGGACCGGTGTCCTGACATTTTATCCTACCCGTCAGATTTTCCTAACAGACTTTACTGCACATGCGCACATCAATATTGCGTCCTTTTTCTCATTTCTAAACAACATATTAATGTAGTTTTCATTTTGAAGGGAAAGTTTAAAGATGTGACATTTTCCAAGTATGGTAACCCATACTCGGAATCTGCATTTACCCATCCAGTGCACACACACAGCGTGAACATGAACACACCGTGAACACACACCCGGAGCGTGGCAGCTATATCCAGCTGGGGGTTCGGTGCCCCCCCCTACAACCCCTGCCAGCACCGAGACTTGAACCTGCAACCTTCGGGGTTACAAGTCCAAATCTCTAACCATTAGGCCACAGCTGCCCCCAACCACAGCTGGGTAGGTTTAGGGTTAGGGTAGGTGTTTACTTAATAAAACACTCTAAAAGTAGAAAAAAGTATTTATTTTGGTTTCCTGTAGCTGTATCCTTTCTAGCTTTAACCGCAAATATAACACATTATTACTGTATCTGCATTACTGTAAGGGTGTTTAGGGTTGTGGTAGGGTAGACATTAATAAACCATCATTTAACGGTTAGCATTTTTTATTGTCGAATTGTACTACCACTGTTTTAATGGGAGGTAGCAAATTGACAGGGTAGGACAATTACCCAATAATTGGTAAGTATTTACTAATAATTTTTATTATAAAATATGGAAATTATTATATGATATCTAAAATAACTAAAACTGCCAATAGGTGGTCGTAAATGTCTTAAAAGGTTAAGTCAATGAGTCATTTATTCATTCATTTGATTCGTTTAAACGGCTGATTCATTCAGGAGTGAAGTAAATGGTTCTTTATGAATTGTCCATTGATCATTAGGCTGTTCTTTTAATCATTGCCTTGACTAAGCAGACTTGACTTGTTCGACTTGAAGTGGATCATCACATCACCAGATCAATCGGTGTGTGACATCAAGCTAACGCGAGAGTGACTGGAGAGCAGACAACTCTGCAGCTGTATCCCAAAGTTGAGTGTACAAAACAAACGAAGGCCCAGATGCGAAGGCCAGGCCTCCGAAGTACGTGACGGACACTCCAACTTGCAGGATTTCCTAATTGCGACACCAAGGGGTTTCCCCATTAGCGTCAGTTTGCATAGCAAGGTGGCGAGAGGAGAGCTGACGAGAGGGCAATCCTGCCAGGGTAGGGAAAAGCCAGAATTGCTCATTTTTGTTTTTATGTTTTACGTCATAAAGGAGGAGACGGTGATGTACCTCAGGCTTAGCCAAGACTGAGGCCAGGTAAGTTACACTGGTTTGCTGCGTCCTTTGTCGGATTGCAACTTTAAATGCAGGTATTGGCTTGGAGCTTACTTGATAATGTAATGATACATTTGAAAAACGACAAAACCCCACACCACACACACACCACACACACACACACAACAAGCAGTTCAAATGCTGACTGATATCTTACAAAGGTTGCGATTTAGATCCCAGGGTGACAAAAGTGTATACATATTTCATCTTTTATTATAAAAATTAAGTAACATAATAAAAAAAACAAAAAGTTTATAAAAATAAAAAAAAAAAAAATTATTATTATGTGTTTAACTTCCCCTTAAGATAAAAGGTTTTTAACAGTGCCCTGTCCCCGGGTCGCACTTCTTCCCCAAAATCCCGGGGTGGATTAGCATCAACACCCTCCGATCTATTAGGCCCATTCATCTGGTCCTTCGAGCCGGATGCTATATTCACTTCAGTGATATGGAGCTCAGAACCAGCTTCATTCCCCATGATACACAAATCGGCCGCTGTGTTGGACAAGACGAGAGCATGGCCACTTTCCACACGTCTGCAAGCTTTGAATGGTAGCCCTTGCTGAAGTTTCATTCCTGCTACCAGAAACCCCTTTTCCTCAACAACAGTTTGTACCACCTACCAAGGAGGATACTCCCTGCCGCACAGTTGAACCTCAGTGGACAGGCCGAGCCATTCTCGACTGTGGAGCATCTGCCCATCGGTGATCCTTCGCTGGTGCGGCATGGAAGGTTTCGGTATGAATTCATCATCTGATGGTTGGAGAGCTGCCCGTCATCCAGCCTAGCTCGTCAGTACTCCTCTCCCATGTGATTCTTTAGCAGTGGTGCTGCAATCTTTCCCACGTGCGCATGTAGATTACAAGCCAGGCTATTTCACAACCCCCTGTGGTCAGACCAATGGCACTGCAGTTCACCGGTCCTGCTACAACCAGTTCCTAGCCCAGCCTCGCCTAAGCTGTGAACGATAGTGAAAGGGCGTAACACAGACCTGAAGATGGCCTTGGCTATCGTCTTATCCTCACACAGAGCTTACTGATGGGGCACCTAAAAAGACAGGTACTGGTGGAGTCAGTTTGGGTTTGGAGGAGAGCTAGTAATCATGCCTCCATCATTATGCGCGCATTATAACGGCATCGATTATAGCGTTTGCAATATAACACGTATTGCCAACCCTAATAAACAACGCAGGATCGAAGACCCTGCTGATTCCATCACCTGATATCATAGTTTGGGAAGCCAAGGCCTTTCAGATTGTTGCGCTCATATATTACCTTGCTACTTGGTATGCTGTAGGCGAACTCGAGGGCCGCAGGAGTAAGAGCTCCTCTTGTACAGGCAATGTCGACAGAACTACTCATAAAATTGCCAATACTACTACCGTAGACACGCTTTGTAGAGCACTTACATTTGCAAGGCCGATAGCACAACTTGACAGCCTCCAACCCATATAACTGCATGACCGTGCTGACATGGGTTGGAGGTCAAGGCGGAAGCGCAGCGTTTAACGACCAAGAGGTTCCACCCCTAACCAGACCAGAAGAGTATCAGGTCCTCACGTAGAGGCCGCCCGTCTGTTCCAAGCCCCATACTCGATCCACTGCAGTCCTATCATGGCAGGATCAAGCCCCATTGAAAATAGCACAGGCAGTCCTGTACATACCGATGCTGCCCACTGCTCGAATCATCAGTCCAGAAGACTGTAGTGTTTTGTGTCTGTTGCTTTAAGAGTCATTAGCATGACTTTTCGCAGTGTAGCCAAAATCACTGAGTGCTCACCGTGATCCGAATTCCTAAAGTGGATAAAGGATGGAAAATATATGCTGTAAATTTGGGGCCACAAGTCAGTAAATGTTAGGAATGTACACTGAGGAATGCCTGCAGGGACTTTGGTAATATACCTCTTGGAGTCCCGAGTCCTAGTTTTAGACGGGTCCCGTGTGTACCTACAAGTAGTTTCCACATGCTTCTGTGGAGAGGCAAGATGTCCTGTTTTCGACACCCTAACGCTATCCTGGACAAATGGGGCTCACAGCGGAGTATCATACCTTCCCATCAGCAGTCCAGCAGCTACGGACATTGAAGGTGAAGGGAAAGAGATTATGGCCCCTTCACACCATCTGACATGACAGCACAGAAGTGAAGGGGCAGTCAATTGACCTGCTGCTTTCCCTGCAGTCACGGCCAGAGGATGCTAAGCAACAAGCCTTACGGGTGTCCTTCCTTGCTCCTCTCCGTACACTACCGATCAAACCTACCCCGTCCAGAGGCTCCGCGATGTTAGCACGCATCTCAGAGGGATCCCATTCCATCTTTCGATAGGGTCCAATCCCTAATTTTTTAAAGATCTAGCTTAGACACACGGTGGTCATGATAATCGATTCGCAGCTTACCAGAACCCAATGGGTCCAGTTGTCTCGTGTTGTCCAAAACTGGTACCCAGCACTGACAAACACGTGAGGTGTCGAGCTTCAAGTACAGGTCAATGATCGCCTATACCTAGGACCTGTGGACGTTTCCGACTCCTCCGGCACTTCCGCAGGGGAGGTGAAATGTACTCCAACGACCTGGGAATTTAATCTTTTAGACGTATTAGGGTAAGGACTGTTTATATTTGACTTGTGGGTCCACTAGTTGACGTGATTTCCGCTATTCTGCTTTGACGTTCAACCAGCCCTAGTGGCTTGGCCATTTCGTCAGGTGTTGAAGTGCGTTATTGAAGTTTAAATTATATTTTCTGATTAATCAGTCACCCGATTTTTTATTTTATTGTTTTTTGTTCTAAATATTCATCTTGTGTACTTGAACCTTACATTGTGTTTATAATGGTAATTAGATTTTACGATGTACCGTGATTCAAATGTGTATGCTTGCTACTGTTAATCCTCTCATGGTTTGAGGTCATGTATAACGGTTCAGTAGCAAGTTGTTTTAGTTTACCTGTCTGTAATTTATCATTTACCAGATGCAAACTGATTGCGTGTTTTTATTCTCTTTATTTCAGAAAGAGCCTGACCGATCTATAGTCCCTGGTTGGTGATATTTAACTATATGATGTAAATATGAGAAAAAAACTGGGCAACGGGGCAATTTTTTGCCCCATATCTTGAATTTTTAGTGACTATAACTACTCAATTTTTCTATTTCTAGGAATACTCTTAGAAGGCACTAAAAACTCATGAGAAAAACCTCAAGAAAATTGCATGTTGAATTTTTTAATACAAATTCTTAGTAATATGCAAACATGCATGTAAAATAAAAATATGGTTTGAATCAATAAGTCATGCTCTCTTAAAAAAGGATGTGTTTGTTTTAATGCAATTTTTTTGAGTTGTTTTATGATTAAATGAAAATAATAAAATAAAAAAATGCAACGCAGTGTGGCCCCCCCAATATGTTATTTATCAGCCAATCACATTGTTTTCTTGCATCAGTTCCTGAGGCCATTACTCTGCTCAGAAGCAAGTTTCCTCACACACTTTATAAACTATATGTGTTTTTGCCTGTGTTTGTTATTGCATACAATGTTTAATCAAAAATACCTAACTCTACTGGTCAAACAATTTGTTGTAAACTATAAACACATATAGTGGCGTAAAAATTTCAACAACTTTCTGTGTAAGGAGGAATAATACAACAATGATGTCTTGGTCTTTATCTTAGAACAGACTGTGTGTTAAAGAAACATCACAAACAGGTTTCTCCCCTCAACAAAAAAAAAAAAACTTGTCTCTGTTGGGCTGATATTTTAGGCCACGTGAACACAAACATTAGTTAACCAGACCTGTATAGTGCGCACACACACATCACACACACACACACACACACACACACACACACACACACACAACACACAACACACACACACACATGTGTAACTTTAAAACTTTAATGTACTATTTATATATTGATTTGACCCTTGATGTAACGAAATAATGCACCTTTAGGGTTACCTGAGATTTTTTTTTTTTTTTAACGAGTGCTTTAATCAAGACAGTTTATATAATCTATATAATATATATATATATATGTATATATATTAGATATATATATATATATAGATATAGAAAAATCATTATTTTTAAAAATCCGACGCAGTTGTAAATTCCTTTTAATACTAAATTATATATATTATAGAAAAAATTAAGTAGATAGTGGCTCCGTGTCCGCTTCTTGAGTGTCAATTATTTATTAGGTGATATTAAAATTAATATAAATATGTACTATAAATATAGAAACAACCTTAAGCATTTAAACTGGGGGGGGGGGGAAATAGATAGCAAACAAACTTTTTTTAGGTATTTAAACTTAGCTCTGGTAAGCCAACTAAAAACAAACAAAAAAAAAACGTTAAACGTCAATTCTAATATAGTGCTCTAAGCAGAGTTTAGATTCTAGAGTTTGCACCACTACACCTGTGTGCCGACTGTCAAAATGGTTCTTTCTGTGATTTTTGTTTACCATTCTTGCCCATCATCCGCTCTTCCACCACCTAATTAAGCGAGTCTTCTTTCAAATACGATAAGGTTTTACTTCACGTCATTGCGTTTGCCAGTTGTGTTGAGCTATTTCATCCGCAACCATTAAATTATTCGATTTCTACAGCGACTCATTTGGCGCACATCATTCTTTTTCTATGAAACCTTTAAACCCCAGTGTTCACTTGTTTCCTACTCTATAGTGACGCCACATCTATATCTGTTTTTGCCCCAGCATTAACTCTTATTTCGCATTTACTAGAATTCAATCAAAAGGGCCTTCTCCCAACTCGTTTTTTTGCATGCGTTTTTCTGTTTCGTGGCATATTCTTCTTCGGTGTAGCCACGTGCACGCACATCTTTTAAGAGAACATGTGAGCACAACAACCTCCCCCCCCCCCTTCCCCCCCTGTTTTTAAGTCACTTTATGAAAAGGTCGAAAAGGGATTAACTTTAAACCTGAAACCAGATTGTCCGACCTTTAATGTTACACTCTGTACGCCAGATGGGTTACTGTGAGTTGGATCACACTAATTTGTTTGTAAAGACACAACTCACCGTGGTCTATCTTAGTCCATGATGAAGATTTATAATACATTTTCAATTTCGCAGGCGACTTTTTTATACCAGCTCTAATTTTTGTTTTTCCAGCCACAATTAATTCACAACAATGTATAGTACAATGACCAATGATTATATGTATATCGTCAGTTTGGCGGTTTTACAACATGCAGAACATTATTGGTCAAACATGACATAGAGCCGTGTAAAATGTAATAAACATGGTAAGAAATCTGTAGCTGTGTCCCTAACAAACATAAGACAAAACTTTACTGAACCTGTTGTGTGATGTGGCGCTGTCAAACCCAAGCATTTTTAAAATTCGTTTCCTGTCCAGGTCCCGCTTCGTTTTATCGCGTTTAAATAAACCACAGCTGTCATTTGGTTTTTTTGGTCTGGCAGTGGGCAGCAGATATGTGATCAAATTTCTAATTTGAGTCTGTATTACGTCGATTCTGGCACAGAACATCACAACAAGATGAATACTTTTAATTACTCCTTACAGGCCGCCTCCTTTTCCTGTTGGTTTTGCTGCCTCTAGCACTGTGACGGTCGGCTGACCCTAGTTACCTGTGTGTGTGGCCTGGCCTTGGCGTCACTCAGAAAACAACAAAGGTGCCAATCAGAAGAGATTGCTCATGAATATTAATTAGACAGGCCAAAATCGACCTGTTCTCAGCAGAGCTCCTGAGAAAGGAGCTGTAAAAAGTAAATTGAGGTGGTTTTTGGTACTTATACCGAAAAATATATAACCTTAAAAACAAAAAAACCCAAAATAAAACTCAACAAAATCTTACAAAATTTGAACATCTTTCCTTTATAGTCAGTTATTATAAAAACATTTCTAGCCATGATTTGTTGACTTTCCCAGATTCAGTGACCCTAGCCAACTCATGCATTTTAAGGGGCAAACTGTGGGGATCTCCAACATTATTGGGTAATTTAAGTAAAGAGTAATAGAATAAAACACCCTACATTTATCAGATAATCTGAATATAGTTATACATAACAGCACAGCTCTAAACATCTCATTATGAAACAATGCTTAGTAGTAAGGCTAACACATTAGCAGAACAACAGCAGCAGCATTAATGTTTTCATTTGTTTTCTATATAAGCATTTAGATGCTCGTGAGGGGATTTTAAGATCCTTTTAGAAATGATGCTGTGTCCAATAGACGTTTTCCTCTAGTATTAAGACATGAATAGGAGAAGAGATCCCGATCACAGAAGAGTTTTTAATGCTTAGGTCACTGATTTCGTGCGCAACACCGGCACGCACTGCTTGTCCGTCTTGCGCAGCTGCTGCCTGAATTCAAACACACCTTTTAGGCGCGTTCGACTTGAAGCAGCGCTGCACAGAATAGGCTTGTTTGAGATGAGGCAAAATCTGCGCAGAACCGATCACCGTGATCACGCACCGCGAGATGCATGCCGGTTAGAAAATGTCCAAAGGCTTGTTTGAGATGCCCTCGCCTCGCCCTGAAATGTAGCGAGAGTAGGCGGCTGCAGTGAGGGGAGGAGTGAAATAAACGCAGTCAAGAACGGACAGTTCTGGAGTCTCTCGAAGTGGAACAGATACCTACGAGATCAAAGGCCGATATCGCGTTATTCTCACCTCACGGTGCTGTGTTGCTAATAAACCAATGATATATTTACAGTTTCTTGTTGCTTTTATATGAAAATAAATAGGAGGAACAGACACATCAAGGGTGCTTGCTATTTAATTCCATACGAAATCCGTATTTATCATCCGTTTTTTTACTTGTAATCACAAACCATGTATTTTAGATTTTAATATAGAAATATACAAAATCACATACTCACACATATATCGCACTGTAATAGTGTTTCGGGAAGATTCATGATCATTAATACCTAATCACATGAAAATCACCGATAAAAACTAAAATATTTTTTAGAAAGACGCAGCATCACAGTTGGCTGAAACCAATGAGCTTTAAAGTTGTGTCTTCAGTCATTTGGTTTCCTCAGCTTTGATCACGCAGTCCGTGGAGAGCCACTGCACTCGACTGCTCATATCCGACAACAGCCGCCTCGCCGTCGCGAAGTTTTTATCGGCACACGTCAGTCTGACATCAGAGCAAGGCGGCGGAACTCGGACCCTTTTCGAACCGGCAGCATCTCGCGGTGACACCGTATCGGTTCTGCGCAGATTTTGTTCATCTCAACAGCCTCAGTTACGTCCGCCTTGCTCTGAGTCATCTGACGTGTGCCAAAAACTCTCTCGACGGCCGAGGCGGCTGTGTTGGATTGAGCCGTCGACACAGTTGCTCTCCACCGACTGCGCCATTTCAAAGCAGGATGGGGAACGACTGACTGAACACAGCTTCATGCTCATTATTGGCTGAGAATGTCAACTGACATTGTCTCTTTATTCTAGAATTAATTCCCCTTATTTATTTTATTTACATGCAACTAACAAAAACAAACACCCTAGTGAAATTAGAATTAGGACAGCGTTTATTTCAATTTTTTTCTCGTTAAATTAAAATTCTTCCGTGTGTAATTTTCACCCCCCCTTTATCTATTGTATTTGGGTGAATTAATAATCAAATCCATTAACAATATAGATGCACACTACAGATCTACCAAATGGACTGTTTATTAGCCTCATCTGCGTGTGTTTCATCTGAGAAATTGCAGGGTCTGGCTTAAAACAAGGAAGATATCTGAAGATGGTTGAAATGGTGAAATGGTGGCAGAAACCTCTTGGTTGCAAAACATTCTCTAAAATTTCCTCCTCCTTCGTGTTCGCAGAACAAAGGATTGATGTACATGATGCAAAACATGGTGTATTTCGATTACATCCACTGCGGCTGCGATAAAAAACGCGAACGCGATCTCCCTCCTCCCTTGCTGACGTTTTGCAGGTGACAAAACAGTGAGATTCAGGAATGTCCGACTTCAAGTCGTTTTGACCCCATCCCTTAACTGCAGCCGCCTACTCTCGCCTACATTGTCAGGCAAGGCAAGGCGCATCGCAAACAGCCTCTTGCTTCAGTCAGATTCCCAATCGGTTTGCGCAGTGGCTTCATGAAGTCGAACGCACCAGTGTTGTCATAGAATCGCACATCCTCCTCCTTTCCTTCTTCTTCTTACGGTTTTATTGGCGGTTGACACACAAAAATGGTGTATTACCGCCACCAACTGTATGGAGTGGGAGGTCAAAAATGAACATTTTATATCCTCTCATACATTATTTGTTTCTAAGATACTGAAAAATAAAACTATAACATTCATTTTCCCATATTTATTGTTTAAAAGAGCCCAGTAATAAATCGCATTTTTTATTTTTCGTAATTTTCTTTAAAAGCCTTCTTCAACGTGTAAGGTCTGACAGTAGCATAACATGTTTCCACCGTTCTTCGTGCCCACAAAATGTACACTTCCTGGACATGGGTGACCCCATTTTATAAGTCCGTTTAATCGTGGATGTTTCCAACTCATCAGCCGTGATAGTACTATCTCATCTCTCCTTTTTTTCCGCACGTCCTCCTCGCCCACGTGCCTTTGATTACTGTAAAAACCACGACCTTTCTTCTCTCCATATCCCCTTGTTGTTGCCACCTTCCAGGTTCAAGGCCAGGGCCTTAATAATACTCGTTATTCGGTTCGTTACTTATCTAACACTTAAGTTAAGGCCTATTTTTAATTGCTTCCTTTGCTGCCTTTCGTGCTGGCCAGTTTCATCCTTGGATACCAACTATGTGTCAGGTCCCATCAAAAAATTTTTCACTGGGTAAGTCCTGTCCTTGGTCATACTGAAAATTTAAAACCCCCCTATATGACCATTCTTCAACTACTTTAATAGCCTCCTGTATTTTTACATAACAATCATGTTCCGATGTCCTGTCCCCTTTTCCAGATGCCTCCCCATCATCAGCGAAAAGCGGAACCCCAAGCCCATTTTCCAGATCCATCAAACACATAATTTATCATTATCGAAAATACTTAAAGGACTAACTATACTTCCTTGAGGAGTTGTTTCCCTTTTCCTAGCATACCAATTTTCTCTGGAATAACTGTTTTTCCGATGCTAACTTTTATTGCTCTCCCTAATAAAATTCCCTTAATCCATCTATACACTTTGACCTTTAATACCCGTATCACTTAACCTATTTGATTAA
The DNA here is from genome assembly GCF_018340385.1 of Cyprinus carpio. Classification (NCBI taxonomy): domain Eukaryota; kingdom Metazoa; phylum Chordata; class Actinopteri; order Cypriniformes; family Cyprinidae; genus Cyprinus; species Cyprinus carpio. The sequence goes on from NC_056579.1 coordinate 1,219,241, forward strand.
TAACAGCCCTTCCTCTCCACATCATGTTCCGTAATGCTTTCTCTATATCAAGACAACAGCCATCTAACCACTCTCTCTATTTTATTTTGTGCTTTTCTTATATCATTGTCTAAACATGCAGCTGGATCCATGGTATTTCTCCACTCTCCTAAAACCACTCTGATATTTGGATAAATAATTTATTATTTTTCACAGTAATACCTTAACCTTTCATTTATCATTTTTTTTCCATTATTTTACAGACAATAAGATTGTCAAAGCGAATTGGGCTATAATTTTCTGTATTTGTGCAATCTTTTCCCTGGTTTACGTATTGGAACAATCACCGCCCGCCATCCTTCCAACTTTTTGGTAATTTTATCCGTCCTCCCATATTTTAGTTGTACATTTTAATAAAACAATCTTTTGGATGATGCACTCCTGAGCGGTTTATCATTATAATAGCAAATCTGATCCATGCCTGGAGCTGAATTCTTGGTTTTTTCTGAGAGCCACTATTTTAATTCTGTTTTTTTTGTAAATAACACATTATGTACTTGGTCATTATTGTATTCCCCATTCTGTAATAAGTTCGGTGTACTCCTCCAATGTACTTTTTCCATTCCTCTTTTTTTCTCGTTTTCCTTCCTTCACTTTTCACATATTGTTTGAAGTTATGAATTCTGAACAAAATTTTAACACAGCATTTCTAACAATATCCGTGCTTCCTCCTCATCTCTTATTGCTGTTGTTGCGCCATCCCTTAATATTGGATACCCCCATTCGCTTTTTTATTTCCCATGCATTCTTTTTCTCATTTCCCCATACTTAACCAATTTCTGTTTTTCCCTTCCCACTTCCGTGTTACCAAATTTCCCTCCAAAATCCTTCTTTGTAATTGTTTTTATGATTCTTCTTACATTTGCTTGCCTCCTTTTTATAGTCAATTAAAATTCCTGAAAACTGTGGATTCTTTTTTAGCATTTTAAAAGCTTTATTTTCTGCAGATTTAATATCTGTTGATCCACATTCAGTTGTCCACCATGGTACAAGTCTTCGTCGTGTTTTATAATACCCCCTTTCTTCAGTAGAGTCTGACCTTGCCGCTTAATAATATCGCATTAACAAATAGAATTATTAACATTAACAACACTTTCTTCAATATCATTTTTTTCCATTTCTTTCTCACTATATAACCTAAAAGAACTCCCAATCACGCATTTCAAAAAACCATTGGTCCACATCCTCCTGTCAGTAACCTTCTTCCTATACTTAAATTAACTTCCACTACTGAGAGGATAATGACACGTCCTATATTCCATTTCTCTATTTACAATCCAATTAGCATACCCCCGCAAGTGAATTTTGATACAAGTGTAAGATCAATCGCTGATTCTGATGCCCCCCCCCACGTTTTCTGACCATTAATCCTTGTACCCCCTTCCCACATTGAAACATACTAGGGTCTTTAATCTCCCATTAACTCTTCACATCACTGTTCCATTTTCCCATCATCTGCAATTATCCCATAAGTTCTATGGGCATTTAAAATTTCCCACAGCATATAATTTTTTCCTTCTAAATGTACAGTAATTTCATCCATTAACTCTAGTGATAATCTTGTACATGGATTATAAAATTTCTAATTTTAAACATTTTCCTTCTTTAACCTCAAAACTTCTACTACTATAACATTCCAACTCCATTACCTTTCTCAATAACCCGATATGGTATTCCATTGTTAAAAAACAAAGATTATACAAACCCTCCCCCAATATCCTCCTCTCTATCTCTGCGTATACCATCAATACCCTTTAATACAAAATCTAAGACTGGCTTGAAGTCCCATGTTTGCCTGGATACATATGAATTTTTCTGGTTTCTTTCTAGAGCCCTTTTATAATCCTTTAAACCTCCTGAACCATTAGCTAACAAACAACTTCGTGCATTCCATTGTACAATATTCAAGTCGACTATCACTTGCGCCTCATGTCCTTTCCAGGCCATCTTCCATTCTTTTTATATTTTCCCCAATATATATTATCTATAACCAAAAAACCTTTCAGCTTCCTTTTCACAATTATTTTAATTTTCTCTCCTGTTTTTTGTTTAACTTGAGCGGTACAAATTAATTAACATGATCAAACTGAAACAAATCAACTTATCGCACTGTCAGTAGCTGTGCTGCTTTCCTCTGCTTGACCACCTCTTGGTCTCAAGTTATATTTTCATTGTCTTGTTTTTCCTCTGCTTGACCAACCTCATGTCTCATGATATGTTTTACAGTAATCATCTACTTCTCCTTTGCTCTTGAACCGGCTGCACTGCCTCTGCGAGTAACTTATGTTGCTTTACCGCTGTCACTTTTTTCTTCAATTTCCACTGCTCTCTCTCCTTACATCACATCCCCTGTATGTTTACCCTGTGTTGCCCACCACAATTACAGCAATTTTCTCCTGTAACACCCTCTCCCCGAGTTGGTTCAATTCTATGCGTCCACCTCCACACTTGGGACCTCGTTGTTTTCCTTTGCCCAGCCGCTGCATAAATATGTCCATTATCTCGGACATCTCTATACGCGGAATGGGCGGGATATATGGCATCTCACTAGATACGAAACTCATATATCCTATTTTAAACATCTTTTTCCGCTAGCCCTGAATCCTGAAACTCCAAAAGAACTGACCAACTATCAATCCTTTCCCATTCATTGTTTTTTTTTGCGCAAACTTTCTTATTCTACTCACTTACCCCTCCAGAAAATACGTCGACTGACTTTTTTCTAGTCTTCTTCGATTGTGAATGCCTGTTATCACTTCCCTGTTGTCATTTTTCCCTCATCACCCAAAATCTTTCTTATCATTGCACTATTTTCCTTGCACATATGATCAATTTTAAAACGCTGTTATCAGTTTTTTTTTGTTTGTGTCTTCATGTTTTAAACAGAATTAATCCAGCAGAACTTCCGTCTCTGCAAAATTTTAGTAGTCCATAGCCACTTCTCCTAACTTTTTCTTCAACTCTTTAGACAATGCATTGGACTAAGATGAACACATGCTCATCCTTCCTGTCTAAACCTGTAAGAATTTATTTTAAATTCTCTCTTTTATCAATCTTTTTGCGAACAGCCCTATGCTCCTCATCTGAACTGTTTCTTCTAATCCCCGTTTACTGGATTGGCTTGCTACCCGATTCCCTTCATTTTCCGTCCTTTTTTCCTGTTTTTTTTACTCACCTCGCTTCCTGAGAAACATATACTAGTGCCCATGAAACTTATTTATAATTATAGAGCCTTATGCTTTTTTTAAAAAGTGTTTTTATATTATATTGTATTCTATGTGTATTTTTATATATAAAGGATTCAATGCACACAATGGTGTTACACCTCCGATAGTCCGCACACGATCCAAAAAATGATATACATACTATATATATATTGTATATATATATGCTTTTTCTCAAAAATCGTATGTTTGCTTATTTAGACTCACAGTCATAGTGTAAGCTAATGATAGTGGTGGAGTATGACAAATGCTTATGAGAGTACAGTATGTAAGGGAGTGTCTACTAGAGGTTGGGAGAAGAGAGGGGCTCAGAGAGAGGGGAGGCTCAGGGTTAGGGTTACTAGAAAGCTAGAGGCATTTGTCTGTGACTAGGGACCCTATGGGCCCCATCGTCCACAGTAATGGCAACATCATTTTCCATTGTGGCCTCCCAAAATACACGTTTATTCATTCCAGTAGAGTTTGCACAGCAGCCTAACTGTTAAGACACTATTCATATCAGTGCGTTATGCCAGGGCTGTTTAGGGCTGTTGGGAGGCTGTGGGGCTGGAGCAATGCCAGGTCTGTTTGGCTTGTGTCTGGTTAAGTTTAGGATTTCTAGGTTCAAGCTGTCTTATACTTTGGCCAAGTCAGGGCCTGCTGGGCCAGGCTTGTCCCAGGATGCTCGGTGTGCTGCATGAAGCAGAGCCAGGGCAGGCCAGGCTATGCAGAATGAGTGATGTCCTCAGTCTTTGTGGGAATAGTCGTAGGGTTTAAAACGCTTTTGATTTGAAGCAGATAAATATGTAAGTTGTTTTTTTTTTTTTTTATTAAGGCCCGAAATGCGTTGGGGCTGGCGGAACTTGCTGTCCCAACTAGGTATGTTCTTGCTGATAGAGACTGCTCGGGCGGACACAAAATGTTCTCAATCTCACTGGGCGCCAGTTTCCTGTGAGTTTCAGTGTTATAATACTGGATGCTGTGGTCCTCAAACGTATTTTATAACTCATTTTTTTTTTTTTTTTTTGGGTCAGTTGTTTGATTGACAAGTAGTGATAAATTTTGCCCTTTGTTCTTGGGCCTAAAGTGGGTTTGAATTCAGCCTCCCCTTAAAGATAACTCTTTAAAACTCAGGATGGCTCTACCAGATAAACAGGAAATAAGTACTTAGACTATAATTCACCCTGTAAGTATAACTGCTATGCTGCTTTAAGGTTTTCTGTGTATATTGATGGGCTTATCTTCTGTATGCCCAAACTAAAGTTTCCTATCGTGTTCCATGCAGTGAAAGCCAGGTCAATGTCCTGACCCAAAGAACATTTCAACAAACAGGGAAGCTGTGTCCATGATGTGCCAGTGTTCTGCCACACAGAAATGGTGCCCAACCACCAGTGGGCCATGCATGCAGTGAACCAACGCGGCCAGGCGGTGCCAGGGAAGCGGCCATGGCGGTCCAGGGAAGCGGCCAGGGCGTGGGCCAGAAGCGGCCTAGGTGCTTGGGCCAGGGAAGCGGCCCTGGCGTGGGCCAGGGCAAAAAGCGGCCAGGGGCCCAGGGAAAGGCGGCCAGGGCCGTGGAAGCGGCCGAGGGCCAGGGAACAGGAATGCGGGCCAGGGCCAGGGAAGCGGCCAGGGCCAGGGAAGGGGCGCAGGCCAGGGAAGCGAGCCAGGGGCCAGGGAAGCGGGCCAGCCCAGGGAAAGCGGGCCAGGGCCAGGGATGGGCCAGGGAAGCGGGGCCAGGGCCCAGGGCGGTGGGCCAGGGATAAAGCATGGCGTCAGCGGCCAGGTGCCAGGGACCCACGCGGTCAGGAAGCGGGAAGCGGCCAGGGCCAAGTGCCAGTGAAGCGGCCAGGGCCAGGGCGGGGTCCAGTGAGGAAGCGGCCAGTGCCAGGGTGCGTGGGCCCCTGGCATGGGCCAGGGCCAGGGGTGGCCAGGGGGCATGGGCAGCGCCACAGGCGTGGGGCCAGGGGTGTGGCCAGTGCGTGTTGGGCCAGGTGCGTGGGCCGGGAGTGGCGCCAGGCTAAGGTGCGTGGGGCCAGGGCGAAGGGCCAGGGCCAGGGCGTGGGCCAGGTCGTGGGCCAGGGCCGCCCGGCGCAGGTCATGGGCCAGGGAAGCGGCCAGGGCCAGGGAAGTCGGCCAGTTGGCCAGGGCCATGGGCCAGGGCGTTGGGCCAGGGCATGGGCCAGGGGGAACGCGGCCAGGGCGTGGGCCAGGGCATGGGCGGCTAGGAAGCGGCGAGGCCAGGCATGGCCAAGGACGGCCAGGTCATGGGCTCCAAGGAAAGCGGCCAGGGCATGGGCCGGTGCATGGGCCCAGGACGCGGCCAGTGGCATGGGCCAGGGCATGGGCCAGGCACATGGCCAAGGAAGCGGCCAGGGCAGGGCAGGGCATGGGCCATGGCATGGGCCAGGGCATGGGCAGGTCCAAGGAGCGGCCAGGACAGTGGGCCAAGGGACGGCCGAGGGCATGGGCCAAGGGAGCGGTCCAGGTCAGGGCATGGCCCGGGCATGGCCAGGGCATGGGCATGGTCCATGGCCAAGGGAGCTGCCGTGGGCATGGGCCGTGCATGGGTCAAATGGAGCGGCCAGGGGCATGGGCAATGGGCCAGGGCATGGGTCCAGGGAGCCGCCAGGGCCAGGTGCATGGGCCAGGGCATGGGCCAAAGGGGGGGAGCGGCCAGGTCATGGTCAAGGCCAGTAGGGCCAGGGCATGGGCCAGGGCATTGGCCAGGCATGGGCCAGGGCGGGGCCAGGGCATGGTCTGGCATTGGTCAGGCCATGGGCCAGGGCATGGGTCCAGGCATGGGGCCAGGGCATGGGTCAAAGGGAGCGGCCAGGGCATGGGCGAGGGCATGGGTCAGGGAGCGGCCATCGGCATTGGTCCATGGCATGGGCCAATGGAAGCGGCCAGGGCATGGGCCAGGCATGGTGCATGAGGGTCAGGGGAGCGGCCAGGGCAGGGGGCATGGTCCCAAGGAGCGGCCCAGGGCATGGGCCAAGGCATGGGTCAAGGAGCGGCGCATGGCATTGGCATGGGTGTCACGGAGCGGCCAAGGGGCATGGGCCAGGGCATGGGTCAAGGGAGCGGGCCAGGCATTGGTCATGGGCAAGGGAGCGGCCAGTCATGGGCATGGCAAGGGAGCGGCCAGGGCCATGGGCATTGTTCCGAAGCGCCAGGGCATGGGCAAATGGCCAAGGACGCGGCCAGGGCAGGGCATTGGCCAGGAAGCGGCCAGGGCATGGGCATTTGCCAATGATGGCGGTCGCCAGGGCATGGGCATGGGCCAAGAAGCGGCCAGGGCATAGGCATGTCCAAGGAACGGCCAGGCCTGGGCATGGGCCAATAATCGGCAGGGCATGGGCATGGGGCCCAAGGAAGCGGCCAGGGCATGGCATTGGCCCAAGGAAGCTGCCAGGGCATGTGCAATGGGCCAAGGAGCGGCCAGGGTTCCAGGGCCAAGGAAGCGGTCATGACAGCATTCGGTGATGTCACAGGTAAACTGTGGTCCTTAAACTCTTTCATAGAATTTTTGTCTGGCCACCTACTGGAAAGCTTTTTCCAATTCAGTGCTTTATTCATATGGCATTTTTTCTCCGTTTTTGCTACTACAGTATCAGAAATGTTCTTCTTCCTCCTTCCCCTCAAATAAAAAGAAAATTGCTTGAATTGAAGAGGTTTTTGTGTATCATTTGCTGTTTTCTCACAACTGGTTTCTGGCATCAGTGTTTTTGGTGTAGGTTCTTCTTCTTTCTGAGACCATGGACATTTAGAAGAGGATTAGCCAATTTTTTGCACAAAATATACTACATTCTGTGGCCTGGTGCTCCTCGTTTAGTGTTTGGGTTTTTTCTTTTTTTTTGTTTTTTTTTTTTTTTTTTTTTTTTTTTAACCTTTTTGAGTAACGATTTTAAAGTTGAGTTCTGTTTAACATTTTCCAATTTTTTTTTTTTGTTTTTTTTTTTTTTTTATTTTTAATACACCGGTAAATCCTGCCTTCGTAAGATTTGATTGGCCTATCTTTCATTTTGATGTTGACCACTCTGTTAGACTATTAATCAGCTTAGCATGAGTCCTTTATTTGTCACCAGAGTTTCATTTAGTGTGTATTATGCATTTATTTCACTGTTGGTTTATTACAATGCCCTATGAATCCTGCCGAGGTCAAGATTCACGTGCTCTCATGGCTGGGATAGGCAGTTGTCCTCAACTCCCCCCTTCATGTAGCGCTGCACAGACTGGACTGGCGGGAGTTGCATGCTTGGAGTTGGTGGTGGAATTAAAAGGTGTATGATTCAGTTCTGACACATTCTCCTTTGCCCCTACGACTGTTTCTCAAAGACCTCCCTACAAGTTTATTTTTTTTCCAATTGCGTGCACTGCAGATCGTAATGTCTATGATTTCCCGGAGGCGCGAGCACTAACCGTGCGTTTCCGTTCAACAAACATAACCTTAACCAGTGCACTCACTTTGTGGGAACAAACTCTATAAATATGAAGTCATGGGCGTGAGTCTGTATGTGCTGTGTATCTGAAGGGTCTACGGACTGTTAAGGTTCTAGCTATTCCTAGTAGGTGGAGTTTGATCTGTGTGTGCCGGTTAGAAACACCAAGCCAGAGACGGAATAGGTTCAAAAGATTTGATTTTTATAGGCATTATGCTGAGGAGGAGTCAGGTTATAGTGAAGTGCATTAACCAGTTCCAGATTGTTTGCACATATTAAAGATGAGCATTAATGACTGGTACAGAGCAGAATAGTCTTGAACCTTATGTTCTTGACAGGTCAACATACACTTATGATGTGATGTGTGGTGGTTCATCTCTCTGGACGCACACAAAATTAAACACTCAAATGGAACATAAAGTTAAATCATATGGTTGCCGTTTGTAACGGATCACATGGGGCTCTTTCCGCTGAGGAGTGCCAGTGCCCAGCTGACTGCAATCCTAGATTGCGCATCTCGTATGCATGCCCGCTGCGAAGCACTCCATAGAAACTGCATGGAATTCCGCCAAAATAAAAGTCCCCCGCGATAGAGAAGAGAGGACTTTTGTGCGTCTGCATTATAAATCAGTGTCATTAATGAGCCTTATGCACAGCTGTCCCAAAATTGTGTACAATTTGTCCCCGGTAAAGGCTCACTGATCAGCCTCTTCTGTAGGCCCTACAGCAAAATCCATTTCCTCATCCGAGTCTGGGATAGCTGGGAGGAGAATTAGGTGGGCAACTGGTCTGTTGTAGATTTTGTCTTTAATCTAGACTTCTGCTGATCTTACTTGTCCATCAGCGCTCTGGTGTACTTTAGTTACTTGGCCAATTGGCCAAAAAGCCCTAGGAAGTTGCGAATTCATCAACAGAACAACAGAGTTGACCGCAAGATCCACAGTGGTGGGTAATGCCACTTTTGCCGGTACTGCTAACGGTTGGCAGATAGTACCTTATAACCTAGACCATAAGTTGGTTTTCCCAAAACCTGACAGTCCCTACATCTTCTCGTGCTCAGGCCTTTGGGGGTATACCACCTGGGGTAAAGCACCATCTCTAGCTGCCCCATCAAGGAGAGATGTTCATAGTGACTCCCCTGCCGCCATATCTGCAATATTGGAAATTTGACGTTTATCCCAAGCAGCTTTGTTTTCACTATTGCCTCGACATTCCAGCAAGATGGTACGGAGTACTTCGGAGACCGGCTGAGCTCCTATACACTGGTATACAAAAGCCGATTTGATCTCTCGCTCCCCATGTTCCACTGAAAGGGGGAGCTGCTGTGGGGTTGTCGAAGTGGAAGGCAATCTTCTGCTTCACTAGAAGTTGCTGAAGCTCTGAGGATAGACCATAAAATGGTCTCAAACGCAGCTCTTTCTCTATTGCCTTGAAATTAGTGCCCTGTCCTGAGCAGAGTTCCAGAGTTGTACCTCTATGGGCAATAAACCTTTGAGGCTCATTAGAAAGGAGTCTGAATCAAGCTGTGTAGGAGGTCCAGGTACACCGCTTGTGTGGTTAGACATTTGTAAATAAATGCCCTTGTATCTCTTCTCAGAGGGATGTCCCCAACTTTACCTGGAAAGGCCCAAAACCTGTGGAGTAAATAGGCCATCTTATGAAGATGTAGACGGGCCAAGGGTAAGTCGGAACATCTTGGTCACCAATGGCTTAGCCTTCCATCCTTTCACACCCTTACAGAGACCATTGTACATGATGGATCGCCTCTCTCCCACCAGGATCCAGAAGGTGTGGCGCACTACCAGGCGCACAGGTCTAGCATACAACTTATGTATGTGGGTGTGGTTTTTTTCCTCCCGGGTGGCAAAGTGCAAGTGGTCATACTCTTGTATAAGGTGCTTGGTGGCTGGATGTCTAGGAATCCAGGGAGATCAGATGTCTGAATGCAGGGATTGAGAGCTTCAGACTGCCACAATCATACCACCATACGAGTATGATTCTCTGGTGACAGGATAAGTAGGCCGACTGCTATTAGGTACCGGAGGCTTGACCTCCTTGTGGTGGTTCAGTTCTTCTGGGAAACAATCATGCTGGATTCTCTTGTGTATTATTATTTTTATGCATTTTAGCAGACGCTTTTATCCAAAAGCAAACTTACAGTGGGATTCAGGCTAAACTTGTTTACCTAACATGTGTTCCATGGGAATCGAACCCACAACCTTTTTACCTTTGGCGCTGCTCACGTCAATGCTCTACCACTGAGCCACAGGAACAATTCTGTAGATCTACCATTTCTGCTTGTTGAGTAATCCGAAGCAGTAACCAGTTGTTACCCTGTCCAGACCACCCCATGAAGCGCACGCAAACACAGCCTCCAATCAACCATAATCCTTCCAAGTGTGTTGTCCAGTTGTAAAGAATCCTGGACCAGTCCATGTTAGTCACAATACCACAGGAGATCTGACTTTCTGTATTCTAAAGAATCTGGATCAAGCAGCTTCGGAGTGGGTTGGCCAGTTCTTCAGGGCCCTTGTGGAGGAATGAGTGCCCTTGGCTCCAGCTATTCGGCAAGGCAAGTTCCCACGTAAAAGTCTTACCACATGTGACATCAGCCAGTGGGATTACAGTGAGGGAGATCCCTGTAGTGCCAGGCATTGGGTTTGTGAGCTCTTGGATTTCGGCCTACTTTGGTACCCTCAAAATACTTTAAAAACTGCATGATTCTGACTGTAGGCTGTTGATCACCCTGAGCCTCCGTGGTTCCCAGTCACGTTCACGTCACCTTTATTGACTATAGCGTTTAAAACAATACAGATTCTGTCAAAAAAGCAACTAAAAAACTACAAAACAAAACATAAATTATGGTGTCAATAATTCAAAATGACACCATATTAAAAAACTCATTTTTCCAGTTAAAGTGAGGTCATTTTGGAAATCATGGATGTCATCATCCAGCTCAGTTCAGTTTAAATAGTATCTTTGCAAATCATGGTGCAAATCAAGTCAACAAATATCAATGGAAATGAAGTGTCCCCCAACTAAGCAAGCCAGAGGCGACAACAGTGGCAAGGAACCAAAACTCCATCGGTGAAAGAATGGAGAAAAAAAACCTTGGGGGAACCCAGGCTGCAAAGTCGGGGCGGCAATTTCTCCTCTGGCCAGACGAAACCAGCAGTTCAATTCCCAGGCCTGCTGCCCGAAAGTCACCTTGTGCAGAGGACTCAACTGTTTCCTGTGGTCTTGTCCCGGTGGTCCGTCTGTGAAGAGGGTCTTTAACATCTGTATTCTGGGGGCTCATCTAGTTGTCCCTGGTCTCCGTTGTCTTTTAGGGCTGTAGAGATCCTTTCTAGGTGCACTGACTACCATCTGTTCTGGATACATACTGGATCAGAGTGGACTGCAGTGACCATCTGATCTGGATACAGACTGGATCTGGTGGCTACGGTGACCTCAGAATAAGAGAGAAACAGACTAATATTAGCGTAGATGCCATTCGTCTAACAATGTAGCAAGTATATTGGGTGTTATGGGAACTGTTCCCGGTTCCGGTTGACCTAATTAATGCAGCCTAAAAATCCTTTAAACGGATTTGGATTAGAAGTGAAGTATTAGTGTGTTATGTGTAAGCTAGGTTAAAGAGATGGGTCTTTAATCTAGATTCAACCACCCCCACTGGGGTCGCAAAACGTGGATACGCATTTTGTGGCATCTTCTGCTGATAAACATCGAAAATAAATTAAATTACACTTTCAGTTTTGATCATACAGATAAAGCAATACATCAATCAAATATGTAAAGGGTCTACTTTTATTTGTATACACATATAATAACAACAAAACTTTGTGCATTATAAAATAAAGAAAACAAACAGGGTGAGCTGTCTGCCACCTTGGTTCTTCTTTTAGAACGCGTCATTAAAATGAACTGTAACTCAGCAAATACTCAACACAGAGACATGAGATATATATCTATAGAAAGCTTGAGATTGTCTACTTTTAAACTAAGCAAGTCTTATCGAAAACAAATATTCTGTGATAAAGTAATCCATATGAAACCAACGCAATGTCCAGTCTTTCAGTCCTTCATTATATCTAATGCTAAGCATGCTATTAAAATCATCCATGTGAAGCTTGCGGTGGGTAAACCGCCCATATCCATAGCAAACAAAGCAGCAAGTGTTTTAAATTTTATTTTTCGCTTCACGCTGAGAGGAATAAGGACAGAATTCCCCTCAGAACAAGACTCACTGTGACAAATAAAAACATAATTCACCTCAAGAAGCTTTGGATTACCGTTTGGATTATTGATGCAGCAGCTTGATCCAGCAGATATCATAAACATGAGTAAGTATTTTTTTTCATTAACCTACTTGTATTAGTTTTCACATAACTTGTACACATTTTACTAGTTAGACTTTTCCCAAACTATAATTCCCAACTAAATGTATAATCAAGTGAAACATTATAAAGTTTCATTCACAACATCTAATGTGTTCGCAATGCCAGGATGTTTTTTTTTTTTTTTTTTTTTTAGATTTCATGTTCTATAGCAATATGATGTAAAAAATATGAGTTATAATGTTACTAGCCTAATATCAGTAAGAATAATTAGACAAAACTTTACTGGAGAAGCTATTCTCTGTTCACGAGTATAGCCATATATGTTTATAACTATATATATTGTATAGGCCTACATACAAAGCATGCTTGTGTTTATGAATGTAACTAAGCTTCTGTTCATGAATATCTGCTCTCCTGTAAATATTTTGAACGTGTTATACCCGGGATCTTCTGAGGTGTAAATGTATCAAGTAAGCTGTAAATATCACTGATAATATGTGTGCTATGTGGTAACTGTGTTCTTTTTTTTTTATATAAAAATTGGTACTAGTATCAGTGATCATAACAATAATGTTAATAATGTAGTTTATTTGTGTAAACAGCATGCTTACTTTTTTATTTCAGATGTGAGGATAACCTGTGAGGATAACAAAATAACCTGTTGCAAAGCGAGCCAAAGCAAATAAGCAGCCCACTCAGGGACCTGGAACACAGCTAAAACCAAGTGAGGGTCACACTCCCCATGAGTCTCTTCAAAATGTAAAATAAACAATATACACTTTAAATGCCAGGTATGTGATGTTCATTTATGTATGTCAACATGACACAAATACCAGTCAAAAGCTTTTAAAAAGTAAAATTTTTAATGTTTTTGTAAAGAATTCTCTTCTGCTCACCAAGCCTGCATTTATTTGATCCAAAATACATAAAGTTGCATTTGCTAAAGCAGGAATAGTGTGAATTTTTTTTAAATATATTTTAAAGTGTAAATTTATTCCTGTGATTAAACTCCAAGTGTAACAATATTCACTATACCATTCACTCCAAGTGTAACAATATTCACTATACCATTCAAAAGCTTGGAGTCAGTTTCTATGGAATTTAAAACTCTTTTATTTAGCACACAAGTGATGATAAAGCTGTTCTTCTGAACTTTCTATTCATCAAAAAACTGAAACATTTATTACTATTATTATTTTATTTTATTTTTTTAGCAGCAAATCAGAATATTAGAATGATTCTGAAGGATCGCGTGACTGGAGTAATGATGCTAAAAATTCAGCTTTGAAAGTCAGCTTTGATTGTTCCTAATGAACTGTTTAAATGCACTCGCAAGTGAATCTCAAGTTATTTTGTGGGATAATTCAATATATTCTAAATAAACTACAAACCTTAAAATATATACATTTATTTTGTGCTCGCATCTTTCTTGTCACTCTTCCCTCTCAGTCACACACCTGACCGAAAGGCTCATTATGCAGCTCATTATGCGGGCCTTTGGTCTTCTCAGGTTTGAATCACACTAATATTCATGATCATCCATGCCTACTCGCAAATGCACTTTCGAAAAAAAAAATGTCATAGAAAATTTTAAATCAATCTATTGTTTTCTGTGAGCTAGTAAACATGATGATTTTCACACATCATTTTGAAGCAAAGATTCTAGGCTACAAGGTCCATGTTTGACAGTCTTGTGAACAAATGTTCTGTATGTGTTTTATGACATTATTTCAGTGACATCAAAATTGTAGTTTTTCACTAACCATTGCATAAACATTGTTTTCTTCTCAAAAACACAATATTGTACTGTACATACAAAGCTGTTTACATATTATTGTAGCCCAGTTTGTACTGAATATAGTGTTTTCAGACTTTAGCCATGTATATGTTCATAAGCAACTGAAAAAAGCACAAAAAAGTCAGGGCATCTCAAAACTTCTCCAGGCCCCCAAAACCCCCTTAGACCCAGAGGGTTTAAACTGCAAGAGTGTGTCTGCCTCCCGAACAATGTTACGTAGGTTATTCCAGAGTTTTGGGTGCTAAATAGGAAAGAATCTGCCACCCACAGTTGATTTTAATCATTCTAGGTATTATCAAAAATGCCAGAGTTTTGAGAATGCAGCGTACGTGGAGGACTATAATGTAACAAGAGCACGTTTCAAATACTGATGGTGCTAAACCACTAGGGCTTTATAAATTCCTATTAAAGCTACTCAACTTTTCTATTCTAGGAATTCTCTTAGAAGGCACTAAAGACCTCATGAGAGAATCTTCAGTAAAATATAATTTTAAATTATTATAAAAATTCTTACAGTAATCTGCAGACATTAAATGTAACATAAAATATGGTTTGATCAATAAGTCATGCACTCTTAAAATTGTTAATTTTAATACTTTTGTCGTTTTGTCTAAATGTGTTACAAAGAAAAAAAAAAAAAAAAAAAAAAAATGCAATGCAGTGCATCCAACACGGTTTATTATCAGCCAATTCACATTGCTGCTGCATCATTCCATGAGCCGTTTACTCTGCTCAAGGAGCAAGTTTCCTCACATTTTCAATAAAACTATGAGTTTTGCTGTTTTTTTATCGCATACAACGTTGATCAAAAATAACTCATACTTGACAAATTGTGTAATTTTAACCATTAGTATGTAAAAATTTCAGTAACAACTTTGTGTAAGGAGGAATAAACACAAAATGTACTTGTCCTTATCTAGACAGGAGGTGTGTTAAGAAACATCACAACCCAATGTTCCTCAAAAAAAAAAAAAAAAAAAAAAATCTTGCTCTATTCTCTATTGCACTATATCTATCACTGGGCGGACATTTCAGCAAATTGAGCAAAAAACATTTCTTATACCAGACCTGTACAGTGCACACACAAAAAAAATGTGTAACTTTTAACTTTAATGCACTATTTATCTTACATTTGACCCTTGATGTAAAACTAAATCAAATCATTTTTTCTCAGTGCTGTTAACAATTCAATTCAATTTCAAGTTATTTGTATTGTTACTTGGAGTAAGAGACGTTAGGATCCATTTGCAGAACTTATTAAGAGTACTGGTCGGGACAGGCAGTAATCAGGAACAGCGTCAGGTATCTCAGGTGATATCCAGAATCATAAACAGTAACAAGCAGAGATCAGGGCAGGCAGCAGAGAATCAGAGTCGGTATAAACAATCCAAGATCCGACACAGGAAGAACAAACACAGGGGAAAAACGCTCGGAAATGCTAGACGGGTCCAAACAGAAATGTTTGAAAAAATCAATAAAAGACGTAAACAAACAGACCGCATTAAACACTATTAACAGCAATTCTGCGATCAAACTTAATAGCATAATGTGGTAGTTCTGTATGTTATCTCAGGGTTTAGCATCATCTGAGGTCCTCGAGGGTGTTGGCATCATCTCTTCTCAGGTGTTCTGGATCCAGACTGGAGCTTGTGTAAGTCCTAGTCTAGCAAAACAGAGAAACAAATAGCGACATAATTAGCGTAGCTGCTGTTCCAGCCAAGTTAAAATAATTAGTTTAACCCAAGCTAAAGAAAATATGGCATTTGATCAGATATAATGCAGTCCAAAATTATGAGATGCATTTTTTTTTTTTTTTTTTTTTTTTTTTTTTTTTTTTTTTATTTGATTTTTTTTTTTTTTATTTTTTTTTTTTTTTTTTTTTTTTTTCCATTTGGCCGGCCAAAGAGGTGTGTTGTTTTAATCTAGATTTAAACATAGAAAGTGTGTCTGAACCTCGAACATTATCAGGAAGGCTGTTCCAGAGTTTGGGAGGCCAAATGCGGAAAAAGCTCTACCTGCTTTAGTGGACTTTGCTATCCTAGGTAATACCAAAAACGTCCAGCGTTTTGTGACCTTAGGGAGTGTGATGGATTGTAGCATGGATAAGGCTAGTTAGGTACGCAGGAGCTAAACCATTAAGGGCTTATAAGTAAGTACTAATATTTTGTAACTGATACGGAACTTAATAGGTAGCCAGTGCAGAGACTGTAAACGTGGGATACTATGATCATATTTTCTTGACCTTGTAAGGACTCTAGCCGCTGAATTTTGGACTACCGGTAGCTTGTTTATTGAGGTTGCAGGACAGCCAGCCTAGCAGTGAATACAATAGTCCAGTCTCAGCGGTCAGGAATGCATGACATAGATGTCCTGCATCAGAAACAGTAAACATAGTTTCGTAAGCTTGGCAATGTTTTTATAAGATGGAAGAAGGCTGTTTTTGTAACCTTGGGAAAATCTAATTTTCAAAAGATAAGTTACTGTCTAAGTTTATAACGCACCAGATTTTTGCCAGTAGAGGAAAGTAAGCAGTACATCCATCTAATTGCAAGTTGTTAATCTACGAGATTCTGTGTAATGGTTTTTTGGTCCAATAAGAATATTCTGTTTCGCTGGAATTTAATAGGAGAAAATATTGGTATCCAATATTTACCATTTTAACACACTCTATTGCTAGTATATATTTGAGTCTCATCAGCATAACGTGGAAACTAATCCCGTATTTTCTAATGATATTACCAAGGTTGCACACATTTACAGTGTGATGGTCATATAAGTAGAATATGATCAAAAAGTGCTTTATTTCACTAACCTCATTCAAAAAGTGAAACTTGGATACTAGAGCATTCATGTACCCCCAGGAATGATCTATGGCAAATGTTTATTTTCTTTTAATTTTGGATGTGTATAACTGACAACTCAAGAAAATCCCGAATTTCAGTATCTCAGACAATTTGAATATTGTTGAAAAGGTTTCATCATTGAAGACACCGGTTGCCCCACTCTAATCAGCGAATTAAAATCAACACACCTGCAAAAGCACTCCTTTAATAGTTGCTATCAGTTATAGTTTCGTAGGCTAAACAATCTTGGTGAAGACTGGCGACTTTGGGACAGTTGTCCAAAAGAACCAAACCTTGACACCTTGCACAAGGAGGGCAAGGACACAAAAGGTCATTGCAAAAGAGGCTGGCTGTTTCACAGAGCTATGAGTCAAGCCCATTAATAGAGAGGTGCGAAGGGAAGGAAAAGATGTTGTCGGTAGAAAAAAGTGTACAAGCAATAGGGATAACTGCACCTCGGAGAGGGGATTGTTAAACACGACCCATTCAAAAATGTGGGGGAAGATTCACAAAGAGTGGACTTCAAGATGAGGAGTCAGTGCTTTCAAGAAACCACTAACACAACAGACGATGTACAAGGACGTGGGTTTCAGCACTGTCGCCATTCCTGGCTTAAAAGCCACTCTGGAACAAACAGATAGGTCAAGATAGCGTCTCGCTTTCAAAAGGACTGGAATGCGGACTGAGTGGTCAAAAGTTATGTTCTCTGATGAAAGTAAATTTTTTTTCATTTTCATACTTTTTAGTTGGGCACAAGATTTCATAAAAAACACTTTCTTTGTATTTGTATTAAAAGTAATTCTAATTTTCTGAGATATACGAATGTGGGATTTTCCTTAGTTGTCAGTGCTAATCATCATAATTAAAAGAAATAAACATTTGAAATATATCAGTCTTTGTGTCATGAATGAATATCATATACCCCCCTAGTTCACTTGTTGAATGGAAATTAGTGGAAATAAAGCAACTTTGTGATCATATTTAACTTATCTGACCAGCACCTGTATATTGGACAATAGCCTGGAGGGACCTATGGGGAAAGATCCTTGTGGCACTACATATTTTATGCTGTGATAAATGAGATGACCTCCCAATTTAAATAAACAAAGTGGATAGTGTCCGACAGGTAGGATCTAAAGCATCGTAATTTTAGCCTTGCCATTGGATATCTGCTATAGTTATGTAATCTATCTATGAGTATTGTCGTGATCTATGGTGGTGTCGAGCGCGCAGCACTAAGACAAAGTAAAATTAAAGTGAAAGTGAAGACATTTGCAAAAGTATGGTACCCCATTACCTCAGAATTGGTGCTCTGCATTAAACCCATCCAAGTGCACACACACAGAAGTGAGGAAGTGAACACACCGTGAACCAAACACCCGGAGCATGGGCAGCTATATATCCAGCGCCCCGGGGAGAACTGGGGATTCAGTGCCTGCTATAGGACACGTCAGCCAGCAGTATTGATGGGTTTGGAAGATGAGCGATGTTCATTTACTCCTCCCACCTAAAACTCATGCCAGCACCAGCGACGGAAACTTGCGACCTTCGGGTCAAGTCCAAATTTAACACATAGGCCACAGCGGCCCCCTAATTAGCAATGAGATGCAGCCTTGGTCTTGACGCAAGACGCACATTCATTTTAATTTTAAACAAGTGCCAGTTTCTGTGCTTGATGGGCCCTGAAACCAATTGAAATTCTGCATTAGAGATAATGTTTTTTTGCAGGAAGGAGGCACAATTGGGCAGACACTAACGTTTTCCTAAAATTTTTAGTACCTCAATGGTGAAGATTTTGAATGGGAGTCCTGTAGATTGCCAGTTCACTAGGACTAGTTGTGGTTTCTTAAATAAGGGCTTCATACCGCAGGGCCTAGCTTGCATGGTTTTTTTGGGACGTGACAGAACAGAATAACGACGGAGGTTAATCATATTGAGAGGGCTAGGACGTTTTTCCTGCTACAAGTTAACAACTCCTTTCAGTAATTTAGGTGGGTCAAGGATCTAATAAACATGTTGGTTGGTTAAAAATGCAGTGATAAGTTTATTTAGTTCTTCCTGCTCCTGGAAGTTGTAAAGACCACTGCAGTTTAGCTTTGGGTGCGATGGATAAGCACTACAAGTATTAGATGCTGTTAGAATCTACAATTTGTGTATGGTATTCTGAGGTTATTCTATTTTTATCAGTGAAAGAAATTCATTCAAGAAAGTAATTACTATTTAACTGTGAGGGAATATTTAGATATCGGGTGGGCCGTCTGGTTATTTGTAAATCTAGCCACGGTGCTAAATAACAAACTTGGCTTGTTTTGGTTGTTTTCTATGAGTTTTGTGGATATAGCCAAACCCTGGCCGTTTTTTAGAGCCCTGTTCTATAGCTAGACATACTGTTTTTTTCTGTTTTTTCCCGCAATTCTAAAAACTTCCAAGTTAGTGTTTTTTCTCCTTTGGCGCTTTAAGACTAACGAGTTTGCTTTCTTCTGATCGTGTGGTATATACTGTCGATACCATGGCACAGTACGTTTTTTCTCTAAACCTTTTTCACATTTGATGGGGGCAACAGCTTCTAATGTATTAGAGAATGATGTTGCCCATGGTTGCCAGTCATTTTTCTAGTTCATGCGTAGTTATGGGTACAACACAGAGGCGAGTTTGTCAGATAAATCATGCAGTGTTCTATTTGCGAATCTGGCTTTGGTGCTGGAACAATAGTTTCTGCTCCGGCACATACCGCGAAGCTATATATTATTGTCAGCAATACTCAAAATGCACGATATAAGGCAATGGTCAGTCAACATCATCCTTGAGGACGATATCATATCAGATAAGATCGATTCCATGCGATATAATTAAATCTAGCGTATGTTAAAACGATGAGTGGTGCCCCGGTGACATTTTGCTTTACCACTACTTCCAAAACAGTTTTAATATGTTAGTAAACTCCAGTCCCTAATGCATCCTTTGTATTATCAAGTGAATGTTACAATCTCTTAAAATTAGTACTTTAAATATCAACGGTAACCAAAGGTCTGAGAGGAAATCACTCCAAATACTTTTAGGAAATTCTGTCATCCGGCCCTGGTGGTCTATACACAGTAGCCAGAGAGAGCACGAGATACAATAGATTCTTTTTTTTCTTTTGCTATCAGACAGTTGTAACATTTAAGCATAAGTTATTGTATTTCAAATGATTTAAACCCTGTAATCCCTGGTTCTGGGGTAACACTGAGGAATCACTAATCTTGTGTGCATTGGAACCCCTTCCCCCACGACCAGGTCTGACGGGGCTCATGTTTTTATAACATTAGTTTAGTGGAGTAGACTCATTTTAGACCAATATACTCATTTGGTTTTAGAGCCAGGTTTCAGTCAAGCAGAGGTCCATCAATACTGTTATCTGTGCATCAGTTTCATTTACAATAAATGCTTGGGGGTAATATGATCATATTTTCTTGCCTGAGTAAGGACTTCTATAAGCCCCTGCTGTTGGACTACCTGTAGCTTTGTTTATTGAGGAATGCAAGGAACAACCACCCCTAGGCATTGCATTACAGATCCTCCCGTCTAGAGTCTGAATGCCTGAACCTAGCTTTTCTGCATCAGGAACCAGGTAACAGGGTCTTCGTAGCTTGGACAATGTCTCTAAATGGAAAGAATGCTGTGGGTGTAACAGTGGCCTTATAGCATTTTTTTTCAAAAAGACAAAAGTTACTAGTCTTATGGATTATAGTACCCCCCGATTTTTTGACTGTAGTAGGAAGTAACAGTAAATCCGATCTAGTGGGGTGCAAATTATATCGCGCGAGAAGCCGACGCCCAGATTTTTTCCTGGTCCAATAAGTAATATCTCCTGTCTTTACACACGTCAATGACCATTGTTTATAGCAATAAGGTCTTACGAAAATTATTGTCCTATCCAAAATCTTTTACAATTTTACGACACAATGCTGTTAGCCGCAGCTGTTTTGAAGTTTCAACCTGTCTTGTTTTGAGATCCTGAAGTCAGTATTGAGTTATCATCAGCAATAACGTGTAACTCTCTCCGTAGTTTCTAGCCGGACCGCCTGGGCTTCTCGTCGGCCAACGGATCGCGGTTATTTGAAAATAGCACGAGTACACTAGGACCAGGGATCCAGTGTGTGTGCACTTTACTCCGGCTATTTTAGCCTGGTGATAACTGAGATGGACCTCCCCGATTTAGATTAAACAAAGTGGTTGGCGATCGGGTAAGCTTCAGCAAGCGGTTAGCATTATAAGGTCTCGACTTACGGGAGGGGGAACCCTGTCTAACTGGGCCTGTCTAAAGCCTCCCTTGGATACCTTAATACGGGGTGCGTTTGGATGTAATCTATCACTAGGAGTATCGTACATTGATCGCTTCATGGTTCGACCGCGCACTAAGATCATAAGTAAAACTAGCAATGAGATGCAAGGCCGTTCCGAGTCTGATTCAAGAAGTCCTCTTATCATTTGTAATTTTACCAACAAGTGCAGGTTATCTCCATCGTGCTATGATGGTCACTTGAAACCCCTGATGAACATGAATATTCTTCATAATGATGATTGTTCTTTTTTTGCAGGGTAGGGGTAAGCACATTGGGGCACGACACAACGGGTTTTCTAAATTTTTACGCCATAAAGTAAGAATGTTATTGAACACGGTGCTAATGATGTTCGACTTTGCCAGTTGTCACTAGGTCAAATAACATTTAAAGGTTTCTTAAACTTGCCAAGAGGATTGTAAGAACACTGCCATATGCCTCTGAATGGTTTGGGGAAGTGTTTACCTAAAGATAACGACATAGTTAACTGTCAATCATTGAGAAAGCGGTTTTTACCTGCTTGAACGCAGATAACACTGGCTCATAGACAAAATGTAGTGGGTTGGGTACACCTGACTTTCAATAAATCATGGTTGTTGTTTACATCACTGCAGTGGGGCGCTCTTGACTTTAGACATCTGGGCGCATAGTCGCTATAGATTGTAAAGCACTAATGCATTTATCAGGTGGGGGTGCAGATGGATAAGACTATACCGATCGTCGTTAGATGCTGTCAGAATCAAGGACATTTGTTTATGTCCGCGACTGATGTATCTATCACTAGATTATCAGTGTATAGAGGAATTCATAAGTTCCCCGAACTATATTAACGGTGAGAATAACAATTAGATCGGGTTGGCGTCCTGGTTGTATGAGTTACAATTTAATCTAGCCACTGTTCATATACTAACAAACCCTTGGATTGTTTTGGTACGTTTGCTATGAGTTTGTGATAAAGCTCTACCCGGCAGTTTTTGTTTTTAGAGCACTGTCTATAAATGATACGCTGGACATACTGTTTTTCTCTTTATTTTTTTTTTCCACGCAACCTGCTAAAACCTCCCAAGTTAGTTTTTTTTTCCCTCTCCATTTGCGCTCAATGAAGACTACGATTTTCTTTTCATGAGCAGTGTCCAACAGGTAATTACTGTTGTTGTATAAACCATGGACAGTATAATATTTCAGGATGTCTCTAACAACCTTTTTCAGGTATCATCGTGATGAAAGTCATAAAAAAACAAACAGCATTTGTCATAATGTAATTAGAGAAGAGGTGCCCATCTTATGTCTGCCACTCATTGTTGTCATTCATGCGGATAGGGGTACCACAACAGAGCAGCAGTTGAGATAAAATCGCAGGTTATTATGCGAATCTTAGTTGGTGTTGGCTTGAGACAATAGTTTCTGCTGCCCCGGTGTTAATCGTTTCTATACCCGGCACGATAACGCGAAAAGATATGTGATTATGATCAATTCACGCAAAATATGCACTCTATCAGGAAATGGGTCAGTAACATCATCACTTTGAGGCTTACGATAATCTATATCAGATTACGATCGATTCCATGCGATATCCATTATCTAGGGAGGCGTCCTGACATTAAAACGAGGAGTGGGGGAGGGTGGTCCGGTGACATTTTTGTCTTAACCCCCAACTCCTTTACCACTACTCCAAAACCAGTTTAATAAGTTAGTAAACCAGTCCTAATGCAATCATTTGTATTATCAATAGTGAATGTTAAAATCTCGGAAAATTAGCACTTTATCAGCCGGTCAACCAACAGTCTGAGAGGCATCTCCAAATTCTTTTAGGATCTGTACATGGCCCCTGGTGGTCTATACACCAGTAGCCAAGAAAGAGATACATAGAGTTCTTTGCATATCTGACCGTGTTAAACAGTAAGCCTAACGTATTCAAATGATTCAACCTGTATCCTTTTTTCTAGGTAACATTGGGAAAATATCACTATATATTGCCCAACACCTCCCCGACCAGTCTGATGGGCTCATGTTTATAACAGTAGTTTATGGAGTAGACTCATTTAGACCAATATAATCATTTGGTTTTAGCCAGGTTTCAATCAAGCAGAGTACATCAAAACTATTATCTGTGATCATTTAATTTACTTGCTTTGGGTGTGAGTGATCTAATGTTTATGAGCCCAAACTTTAGAAATTTTTTTTGTTCATTTATTGTTATTTTTCTGGTTTAATCACATAAAGATTTTTTCTAGATCCTACATTAAATTTATATTTTGACCTCACTATTGGGGAACAAAACGGTCTTAATAGATTGGACAGCGCAAAGTCTTCTAACATTTAAGTGGGTAGAACAAAAGCCATATAGCAGTTATTTGAGGGTGGCTTTAGTCATATGGGTGTGGGAAGTCCTGGAGATGTTGGCGAGGGGGTTCGCTCCGACTCTGCTGGGGTGCAGGCCATAAACCCGAAAAAGCCTAGGGCGCCCCCAAAAAAGATTCCAATTATTAATAAAGAGCATTTCCTGTTCTTTACACCAGTCAATAACCATTGTTTAGAGCAAAAGTCTACTGAACCTTCGTGTCCTTGTCGTCTTGGGCGTGGTCCTGACACAATGATGCGTCCCCCCAGGCTTGTTCGCACCTTCTCGATCGGGCTCCTGGTCCCTCTTCGCGTCTCCGTCTGCCGCTGCGTGGTGTTGAACCCTGGTGTGAAGCAGGACCCTCTGGGGCTCTCGTCGGCCTTCGGGATGGGCGGGTATCTGCCAGAAACATCGAAACACAAGCACCAGGGAACAGTGAGTGTGCACTTCAGCCTTAGCGTAGCATGGGCGTGTGTGGGGACAATGGAGTCCCCGGCGATCCACAGTGTTGCGTTCTGCCAGCGGGGCCCAGGCGAAAGCGATTCACGTATGGAGTCTACCGGGCCGGAGGGAGGTTATTAAGCCGAGGGGCTGGCGAGTCCTCTGCTGCAGATGCACCAGGGTGCACATCTTGGATCTCACGACAACTTAAGAGGTCTAGCCACATTGTTAAACTTCTGGTAACAGAGCCACTGCAACAGGGCAGCTGGTGACTGTGAGGCGGCATAGTGGTGGGTCAAAAACACCACTCTTCTGTTCCGATCAAAGACATTAAGCAGGTTCTCCCGCCAGTGATGCGTTTTACTGAAACCGCCGATGAGAAAATTCGCTCCTGGTTATTGCCGATTCTGACCTTGCGGAATGTGAAAATGGGCGCAACCCACCACCAGACCCGAAATGGCTGCGGGAGCCAGAGCGCCTGACATGCTGCTTAACAAATTTAAAGTGCTGGCTAATGCTAAGCGTAAATCCCAATGCGATTATTTATTCAACACCGGTGCTAATGATGTTCGACTCCGCCGGTGGGAGATCACTAAAGTACTAACACATAAAGAGGTGTGTGAACTTACGCAAACTGCGATGGTCAGACACTGCAATAACCATAATTCACCTCATGTTTTACCGTGGTGATGAGATACATAGCAGGGTGTCATCACTCAATGGCTGGATGTCTATCTGGTGCCAGCAAGAATAACACTAGTTTCATGGGCAAATTAGGATGAGCTTTGGGGCAGACCTGACCTGTTGAAAAGAGATGGTCTTCATCCCTCCTGGGGTAGTGCCGGCTCTTTACTTTCTGAAATAGCTTTTTTGGGAGGAGTCTTAGAGTTTATGCCTTGACTAATTGGGGCTTCAGGTCAGGGAAGCAGACAGACTGGCTAAACCGACAGGTCTGCTAGCCGCGTCATGTCAGATCAGTTCTCAGCATACCAGAGATGCTTTCACTAGATGTATCACACTATAGAGACTGTTTTCCTGTTCCCCGAACTAGAAAAAAAAAAAACCAAAAAAAAACCTCCAAACCAATTTAAGAGTAATAATTTAGTGAGGTTCAACAAATAAAAAACAAAGATGTAATATGGATAAACAAATGATAAAGCTTATCAAGTCTCTTTCTACAAAAGCACTTTTTGTAAATGATCGATCACTGTTCATAACCTAGATGTGCTCTTTTGACAGAAACCTATGAAACGGTTGATTATATATTATTTTAAATGAGTCTACCCACCCAAGATTACTTTTATAAACATGAGCCGCATCCAAAGGTAAAGGGGGAGGTGTTGCTACAATTGATAAAAATATTTTCAGTATTTCTCAGAGGGCGGGCTTCAGGTATAACTCGTTTGAAGTAATGGTACTTCATATAACATTGTCCAGAGAAACAAGTGTTAAATCCCCTGTGATGTTTGTACTGGCTCCTGTATACAGGCCACCAGGGCACCACACAGACTTCATTAAAGTATTTGCTGATTTTATATCCTAGTTAGTGCTGGCTGCAGATAAAGTTTTAATTCTTGGTGATTTTAATATCCATGTTGATAATGAAAAAGATGCATTATGATCAGCATTCATAGACATTTTTGAACTCTATTGGGGTTAGACAACACATATCGGGTCCTACTCATTGTCAGAATCATACTCTAGATTTAGTTAGTTCAGCCATTCATGACCTCCTAGACTGGACTATTGTAATGCATTGCTGAGTGGGCATTGCATCCTCAATAAACAAGCTACAGGTAGTCAAAATGCGGCGGCTAGGTCCTTACCAGGTCAAGAAAATATGATCATATTACTAATTTTACAGTCTCTGCACTGGCTACCTATTAAGTTCCCTTATCAGTTACAAAATATTATTACTTACTTATAAGGCCCTTAATGGTTTAGCTCCTGTGCACCTAACTGAATCTTCTGGCTACAATCCATCCATACTCCTAAGATCACAAAACGCTGGACTTTTGATAGGTACCTAGGATATAAAGTCCACTAAAAAAGGTCAGCTTTTTGCCATTTGGCTTCCCAAAACTCTGGAATAGCCTTCCTGAGATAATGTGTCGGCCTTCAGACACACTTTCTCTGTTTAATTAGATTAAAAACACAACTCTTCTGGCCATTCATTCAATTCTGGCATCTCATAATTTTGGTGACTGCAGTTATATATGATTCAAAATGCACATTATTATTCTTAGCTGGGTTAAACTAATTAATTTTACTTGTGGAAACAGAAGCTACGCTAATTATTGTCTTATTTGTGTCTCTGTTTCTGCCGTAACAGGGATTACACAAGTTCCAGTCTGGATTCCAGAACACCTGAGAAAGGATGATGCCACCCCTCAGGAGGACCTCAGATGAGCTAAACCAGAGAAACATACCGAAACTTCCCCAGTTTGCTATAAGTTTGATTGAAAAATTGCTGTTAATAGTGTTAAAGGGCTGTTTGTTTACGTTCTTTTATTGATTTTTTGAATCAGATTTCCCTGTCAATCAGGCACATAAAATGACAGCTTCTACCATGATATGCTACTACTAAATATTGTAGAAACTTAATTTTCTGTAAAGTTGCTTTGCAATGATTTGTATCGTAAAAAGTGCTATACAAATAAACTTGAATTGAATTTAATTTAATTTAATACTGTCACTAATAGGCTGAAATTATGCAGCCTAGCAATGATATCACAGATCATTATCTAGTCTCGTGTAAACTTCATATATCTAAAACTTCATATATTCTACTCCTTGTTACAACATAATTTGTAACTAATCTTCCTGATTTATCCAATTCTAGCAACAAAACACAGAACAACTTGATGATGAACAGAAAAAAAGGAACTCTTCTTTTCTAGCATTTTGACAGGTTACTCCTTACTAAGAGTTAGGAAAACTACTACTAAAATGAGAACTCACACCGTAAAGAGAGGCGAAGGAGCACAACTGGAAAAAAACAAACTAGAGGTATTTTAATGTTTCAAAGTACCTTCCTGCAAAAGCATTAAAACTGCTGGATTATAATTTTTGACTTTTACTAGAAAACAAACATAACCCGGTATTTCATATATCTAAATGACTAATATTATCTTTACAAATAATTTAATAATCCTGAACAGGTCCTTGGCAAATTCCAACAGCACAAGCAGTAATGAACTACTAGAACTCTCTTTTTCTACCAAGATCGGTACTTTAGTAAAATTGGAACCAGCTGCCCAGGCTACAATGAGCACCCCAGACAGGGGCACCGAAGGGCCCTAAGAACAATCGAGTCTTTTCTCTAGCTATAGGAGAGGAAAAGATTATAAACTGCTGTTAGTCATCAAAAACAACAAAACAGTATGTTGACCTGTTCCATCTTAAGCTCTAAACAGGTTGCTTCCAAAGCATAGATCCTCTTCTGAACTACTTTACTTCCCAGATGTCATTAGGATGAAAATGTCCCCAAAATCCTCAAACGGGTGTTATTTAAGCCTCTCTAAAAAACACCACTAAATTCCAAAGGGATGGGTAAAAATTTATAAATCTTAGAATCTTCCTTTTCTGTGAAAGATACTAGAAAAGGTTGTATCCTCACAATTATATTCTTTCCCTTAGAGAAAAATGGTGTCTGTGAGGATTTCCAGTCAGGATGTAGACCGTATCATAGAACTAAGACTGCTCTCCTTAGAGTTACAAATGACCTGCTCTTATCATCTGATCATGATTGTATCTCTCCATTAGTACTATTGGATCTAGTGCTGCATTCAACACTATTGACCAAACATTCTCTTGAATAGATAGAAACTTTGTTGGCATTAGGTGGAAGTGCCATTAGCTGGTCAAATCATCCTTCTCTGACGCAATCAATTCATCAGGAAGAAGAGGTTAATCGATCGATCACAAGTGCAGTAGGAGTACCTCAAGGCTCAGTACTAGGGCCATACTTTTTCACGCTTTACATGTTACCCTGGGAGATATCATTCAGGAAGCACAGTGTTACGCTTCATGTTATGCTGGAGGATACTAGCTTCTATTCTTCGAGGCCGGAAAAAACTACCCAATTTGAAAAATTAACGGATGCATGTTGATATAACACCCTGGCTGAGAGCAATTCTACTGCTAAATTCTGAAAAAACAGGTGTTAATTATAGGACCTAAAAATCTGCTGTAAATAACTCGACCACTGGTCTAAGACTTATGGCTGCTCTGTCAATTCTTTGTCATCCCAGTTCGGAACCGAGGTTAGCCTATTTGATAGTAATCTTTCCTTTGAAAGACACATTTTTAGCATTTGTAAAACTGCATTTTTTCATCTCAAAAATATATCTAAATTACCGACCTATGCTCACAATGTCAAATGCAGAAATGTTAATTCATGCGTTCATGACCTCAAAGTTGGATTACTGTAATGCTTTTATTGGGTGGTTGTTCGCACGCTTGATAAACAAACTCCAGCTGGTCCAAAAATGCAGCAGCTAGAGTTCTTCCCTAGAACCAGGAAGTATCTGCCCATATTACGCCCGCTTCTGTCAGCTTTTCAGGCTCCCTCCACCCCATCGTATAGATTTTAAAATCTTGCCTTAGTACTTATAAGAGCCCTGAAATGGTTTATAACCTCAGTATTTGACCAAGCTCTTATTGCGCTATAGTCCTTCCATGTCCGCTAGTGTTCTCAAAAACTCTGGCCATTTGATAAGACCTAGAATATCAAAACAAAAAAAAAAAGCTGCTGGCAAGCAGCTCCTATTCCTATTTAGCGCCCAAAACTCTGGAATAAACCTACCTAACATTTTTCGGGAAGCAGACCACTCTTGCAGTTTAAAACTCTAGATTAAAGACCTATCTCTTTAACTTAAACAAGCACACTAACACACTAATACGCTTCTAATATCCAAATCCATTAAAGGATTTTGGCTGCATTAATTAGGAAGAAGCGGAACTAGAGACACTACCCATAACACACAATGTACTTGTTACATACCGTTAGAAGAATGGCATCTACGCTAATATTAGTCCTATTTCTCTCTTATTCCGAGGTCGCCGTTAGCCCAGATCCAGTCTGTATCCCAGATCAGATGGTCACAGCACGTCACCCAGAATCCAGTATGTATCCAGCCCAGATGGTGGATCAGCACCTAGAGCGGACCTCTACAGCCTCGAAGACAGCAGACGACCAGGACAACTAGAGCACCCAGAGACAGATCCACAGTTCAAGACATTGTCTCCTAGGTGGCCACTGGGACAAGACTACAGGAACACAGATGATTTCTTCTGCACAATCTTGTTCTTGTTCTTGATTATTTATTATAGCACCATTTGAAAACCAACCAAGGTTGAACCAAAAGTGCTTTACATTAAGTACAAGAATGGAAACAAACACTGACCCATACAAAATCCCACATCAACATATAAACACCAAACTAATCATTGTATGCTTACCCAAACATTACTGGTGTACCTTTCAGCAGTTTCTTAAAGATTGACAGTGATTGGCCAAACCGATTGGCGGGGCAACTCATTCCAAAGTTTTCGGCCCTATCAACAGCAAAGGCTCACGATCGCTGTATATAGCGATTTGTTTCTAGGCACCTACAAGTAATTTTGATTCTCTGATCGTAGTGTTCTTGGAGGCTTATATGGGACTTAAAAGGGTTGCCAAATACAATCGGACTTTGCTGCCGCTGGAATTTGAACGGCTTGTTATCATCTGGCCAGAGGATTAATGGCCACCCCAACTGAGCCTGGTTTCTCCCAGAGGGTTTTTCTCCATTCTTTCACAGATGAAGGTTTTGGTTCGTTGACGCTGTCGCATTGACTTGCTTAGTTGGGTAACACTTCCGTTCCAGCAATATCGTCAACTTAATGGACGGAGACTATTTAAAAACTGAAACTAAGCTGGATGCTGGACATTGAATTCAATAATGAACTTGCTCTTTTTGCTTTATGACACACTATTTTCCTAGTTCATACTGGTCAGGGGCTTTATTAAAAGTCTGTAGTGTTAAAAAGCGCTAGGTTAATAAAGGGGACTTGGCTTGACTTAACTCATGCCCTTTTTGAGGTCAATTATTTATCTAGGTATTAATATTATATAATATCATATAATATATATAAGATAATAGTAATATAATATAATGTAAATAATATAATATACTATCTATAGAAACAAACGGAAGCATTTAACGGAGCTCTGTAAGCTAACTATTTCCAAACACCAAAAAAAAAAAAAAAGCGAACAAAAAAGTGAATGTTGATTCTAATTAATTAGTTATCTACGCAGAGGTTAGGGTAAGTAGAGTCTTGCACACCACTTCACCTGTGTGCGAATGTAAATGTCTCTGAGTTTTGTTACCGTTCTTGTGCCAATCATCTGCTGACATTTCTGCCATCTAATCACGCAACGGCTTCTTTCAAATATGCTGAGGTGTTACTTCACATGTCATTGTATTTGGCACTTAGTGTTGAGCTATTCATCCGCAACCATTAAAGTATTCGATTTTTCTACACGCGACTCATTTGGCGAAATCAATTCTATTTCTACAGAAACCGGTACAACACAAATTCACTGGTTCTTCCTCTATAGTGACACTAACTCTATAGCGGTGTACAATTATTTCGCCTTTAACTAGAAATTCAATCAAATGGCACTTTCCCAACTGCACGAAGGGGGGGCATCTTCTTCTCAGCATAGCCACGCAGGCACATCATTGAGGCAACATTGATCAGAAACACAAAGCATGTTTTTATTGTCAGTTTAATGTAATTACGAGTTGTGTGAATGACATTACACAGCTTGATGTTGAGTTGCGTAATTGTTATAAGGGTCGGTGGCCCACAAAAAATATTATGCCCCCCTTGGGGCAAATATGCTCAAAATGGTCTGGTTGAAAATTCATTTGCATTGTTCATCATTTTGGTCTTTCTATTTAAAACAACACACAAAATTGTATCCATTCATTGGATAATGAATGAATTTAACACAAAATGGAGAGGACGAAAAACTATCCACATTAGTGCAAAATAAATGTTTTTCTCTAAATAGTCATGGTCCCAAATATTTGCAACCACAATATAAATTTCTTTAGGAGTACAAATAAATCAACAGAATATGAGGTAAACATATCACAGAATATAGTTAATTAGTTTTTTAAACAGAAACGATTGACACCCTTGTCTTTGAATACGCACAAAGAGTTTGCAAGAACACGAATGGCAAGCACTGAGGAAGAACGGGCGACGAGGACACATTATTTGTGTTCTTTTTGAAAGATATTTTCGGAGCTTGATAACCTCGGTATAAATCAACGTCTTTAAATACTGACAGACTATGATCAAATGTTACAGTCCTGGCCCTTGCCGTCCAGAAATACCAGAGCACATCCAATCGATGTGAAGGGGACTTCTGTGGAAACTATGTTTACGAATAGGTGTGATTCCAACATGTGCCTCGCATCTTCACGATGAAAAAGAACAACACATTTCAGGTGACGGATAATCCACTTACCTCAGCGGACTGGGTTCTGATCTATTATGACCTTATTATTTTATTGTGAGTGTTAAGGCTTCATATTGCTGATCAGTGTTGTTGTGGCTATGATATTGTAATATTTACCATTATATAATCGGGAAGAGTATAGAAAAGTTTATGAAAGTGTCACTCAACAATACAATAGCAAAATATTTAAATATGTATAGTATTTTTATTTTACATAATTAATCAGTGTCCAGCACACCTTCCTAAGGAAAGAATATAGTCCAGAAGACATTGCAATTACTAAATGATATTTAGACAGACTTGAAGAGATCTATACTTTTGCCTTTGTAAATAAACATGTGCAAACAATATACTTGCTCTTGTGAATTTATTTTGATGTTAATTGCATTGTGAAAGCTGTCTCTTTAATACCGTGTGGTTTATATACACGTTGCTGCTGATTGGGCTGTCATTTTGACACATCCACCAAACAAGAGAAAATAGCCTTGTCCAAATACACACACTTGTGGTCTTAGCCATTTGAGAGAGCAAGCGCGTGACAGGAAGTAAATGCGCAAGACTGTCCAGATCTTAAAAACGCCAAAGTGCAGTGCCCTTAACGCTCACTAAATCCACACGGTATTCAAGGCTTAGTGTATCCCATCATGCATCATGTTGTGGAAATAAATCACGAGACTTTTTGCCAAGATCGCGAGAGGTCACAGAAAAATTTCTAATGTAAGGTAAATATTAATAATAATTAGATATTACATATAATTTGGTGGTAAAACAGTGCATTACGTTTTATTGGTGCAAAGGTGAGTAACCAATATTTATTTTTTTACATCATTTGCAACTGCTTTTTATCACTTAATTAGAAGCACCAGAAATTAAAGTGTGTCCCATCAGGTAATGAAAAATTGTACACAGCCTCACTTGAACACTTGGGCCAAATACAGGAAATACGTCATAGAAGTAGTCAAGTGATCAAGTGTAAAGGACCTGCAAGTGTGGGTATTAGGACAAGGCTAATGTATCTCAAACCCCGTTGCACACCGTTTCCAGGAAACATGTCGTTCAAACTGGAAACCACAGCAAAACGTTGTGCACCAGTTTGAGCTTGAACTTGCTCATGGTTTGAACGCATCATTCGAAGTTCATCCAACCCCAATCAAACACACCTGAACAAAGCTAATCAAGGCCTTCCATTCAGATTACTAGAAAGCTACAGGCAGGTGGGTTTGATCAGGGTTGAGTTGACCTGATCGTCTTGGATCTTTAAAAACCCCATTTTACAGAGGTTGATATTGCTTGCAACACATTTATTTGTTTTTAGTTTTTTGTGGGCTTTGCTGTCTGCTCCTTCTGACACACCAATTCAGCACATTTTCTAGCAGAGATCACTGTAAGATTGTAGGTCGGAGGATGACAGCTCGAGTGTATTGCTCGTGTATTGCTGTATTATTGTGTCTGTTCGGAAACTTGAACATAACAGACGCCACTTTAGGTGAGAAGATCTGTTGACTTCATTACACAGCATGAAGAAATTCAGAAATAAGTGACTCAGTCTTTGAATGTAGGATTAGGAATAGATAATAGGTTTTAAAACACTTGATTTGAAGCAGATAAATATGTAATATTTGTATTAAGGTTTGAACTCCATTGCAAACCTGGTGAAGCTGATTGGACTTGCTGTCCCCTCAAAGATGTTCTTCTGATAGAGTCTGCTCTGGAGGACACGACTGCTCTGGAAGACACAAATGCTCCCTAGATTTCACTGTGATCCCTGTATCCAGTGAGACTGTTTCCAGTGAGTTTCAGTTTATAATGGATGCTGGGGTCCTCAAAAAAGTGTGTATGTAAGTAATTATACAGTAGTCAACATTTGACAGTTGATCAAAACATTATGAAGTTGTCCTAAAACCAAAATGTGTTCTTGTCTTAGGACAACTTCGATGAAAAAGTTTGATGCACTTCAAATGTTGACTGATATACATTTTATGTTGTATAATTAAGTCAGTTGTTGTTTTTTTTAATTTGATTAGTTATAATTATTTTATTTTTTTTTAATTTATTATTTTCTCTCTAAAGTGAGTTTAAATTCATCCTTTAGGATAGTTTTAAATGCAGGATGGCTTTACAAAATAAACAGAATAATACTTAAAAATATAATTCACTCTGTAAGGTATAAAAAACTGCTGTTCATGCATGCATGTGTTTTGTGCTGTATATTGACATAGCATATAGTCTATGCACAAACTAAAGCTGACTGTCTGTGTCCATGCAGTGAAGCCAGGTCAATGTCCCGACCCGAAGAACATTCCACTGTTTGCTAAAAGCTGTGTCCATGATGGCCAGTGTCCTGCCACAAAGAAATGGCCCAACCACCAGTGGCCGTACATGCTGTGAACCACGTGGCCTGGAAGCGGCCAGGGGCCAGACCAGGGGGCAGAGGGAAGCTGGCAGAGCTGACCAGGGAGGCGGGCCAGGGGGCCAGGCCAGGAAGCGGCCAGGAAGCGGACCATGGGGCCGGCCCAGGGAAGTGGTTCTGCCAGGGAAGCTGACCAGGAAGCGGGCCAGGGAGTGGTTACAGCCAGGGTGGCAATGAGGGAGCGGGCCAGAGGGGATCGGGCCAGGGGAAGTGGTTACGGCCATGGGGCAGACCAGTTAAGTAGCAGTTACAGCCAGGGTATCGGCCAGGGGAGCAGACCAGGGAAGTGGTTACGGCGCAGGGGAGGCGGGCCAGGGGTGGCGGCCAGGGGCTCGAGACCAGGAGAAGTGGATTCTGACCAGGGTAGTGTGCCAGGGAAGCTGGATTCTGATCCAGGGTGTTAGCTGACCAGGGTAGGCGGGCCAGGGGATGGATTCTGACCAGGGTAGTGGCCAGGAGTAGTTCACCGGTCGGGGGTATGGCCAGGCCAAGGCCCGGGCCAGGGAAGTGGCTAGCTGACCATGGAAGTGGTAGCTGACCAGGGGAGTGGTAGCTGATAGGATGGCGGTAAGCGGCCAAGTGTGACCAGGAAGTTGTGACGAGTCAGGGGTGCTGACCAGGAGTGGTTACGGCCAGGGGACGTTGCGATTCTGACCAGAAGGGGAGTTGTTACGGTCAGGGGTGGCGGCCAGGGCCCAGGCCAGGGAAGTGGCCAGGGGAAGTGGATTCTGGTCATGGAAGTGGCGGTGGCCAGGGTAGCGGGCCAGGGGAAGTGGTTACTGACCAGGGTAGTGAAGTTCTGGTCAGTGGTGGCGGCCAGGGTATCGGGCCAGGGAAAGTGGTTCTGATCAGGGTAAGTCTGGCAGGGCAGGCGGGCCAGGTAGTGCTGACCAGGGAAGTGGTTACGGTGTGGGGGAGTGGCGGCCAGGGGCGGGCCCAGGAAGTGGTTACAGTCAGGGTATGCGGTTACGGCCAGGGGGCTGGCCAGGGGAGTGATGGCTAGGCAGTCAGGGGAAGCCGGCTACGGGGTCAGGGAAGCGGCTACAGCCATCGGCTACGGCCAGGGGGCAGGCCAGGAAGCAGCTACAGTCAGGGAAGTGGCCAGGGGAGTGGGTCAGGGAGTGGGCCAGGGGAAGCAGTTACTGACCAGGGGAGTGGCCAATGAGGAGGCCCGGCCAGATTTGTGGTCTGAAACTTTCACTGCAAGATTTTGCCTTACACCTCACTTGTGTTCGACGAACTTTTCAATCCAGTGCTTACATTCATCTTGCATTTCCCCTTTTTGCTACAACAGTTGAGATGTTTTGGTCTTTGTCTCCCTCCTTCCCTTAAATAAAGAGAATTTACTTGAAGAGTTGGTTTTTTTGTTATCATTTGGCCATATTTTCTCTAAAACTGCTTTCTGGCATCAGTGCTTTGTGCAAGTTCCTCTCCCTGAGACCTGGACATTTAAAGAGTATTAGCCTCCCCCAAGTTACTTTTTCGTTTTTTTTTTTTTTTTTTTTTTTTTTTTTTTTTTTTTTTTTTTAAATTGATTAAGTGATTTCAAGTTGTACAGTCTTCTATATATAGTTTTAAAGTAGAATTTGAGTACGTTTTTACAACACTGTAACCTGTAATGCTTTGTAGATTTGCTTGGCCATACTCTCATTTTGAACATTGACCAGCCGTAGACTGCTGGTCAACCTCAGATAGAGTCCGTTATCTTTCCGTCCACGCAAGATTTTCAGTTAGTGTTGGCTGGTTATTATTATTACAAGCCTATGAATGCTAAGGTCAGAGGCTCTTGTGGATCTCATGCTGGGAATGGCAGTGTGCTCAACTTCATGTGGAACTGCACAGATTTTTTTGTGGCCGGAGTTGCAGCTTGCAGTCGGTGGTGAAATTAAAAGCATAGGCGAATTTGGACACTTTTCTTTGGCCAGACTGTTCTCAAAGACTTGCATACACTTTTTTTTTTTTTTTTTTTTTTTTTTTTGTTTTTGTTTGAACTGCAGGCACTGCAATGTGAGTTCCGGGGATGGTGAGCACTAACGTGCTTTCGTCATCATTAAGTAACCTTAACCGATGCAGCAAGTTGTGGGAACAAACTCTATAAATAGAATTCCTAAGTCCGGTCTAGCCTGTATGGGCTGTGTATCTGAGGGCTAAGGACTGTAAGGTGCGCTGCTATTCCTAATTAGGGTGGGTTGATCCGTGTGTGCTGGTTAGAACACCAAAGCAGGAGAAGGAATCGAGTTCAACAGATATATTGTTACAGGCATATGCAGAAGGTTAGCCAGGTTGATGGCAAGAGTGCGTGATGCAGTTTCTCATGATTGTCACAATATTATAGATGAGCATTAATTACTGAATGCAGAGCAGTATCGTCTTGAACCTTATATCCTTTGGGCTTTGCCGGGTCAGCATAACACTCATGTAATGTGGGGGTGTTTTTCTCCTTGAATGCACATAAAAATTAAACACTCAAAAGGAACACAAAGGGATCATTGGCTAACTATCGCGTTTGGTTTGACTGCCGGAATCCTTATGGCTCATTTCCTTCCGCTGAGAGACCAGTGCCGGGCTGATGCAGCCATGGACCGCTTCTTGGCCAAAATGGATGCCCTAAGACGGGGACGACAGTGCGGTGATTTCGCAATATTTTGAAAGTCATTGAGGCATCTACTATATGCTCCTCCTATATACCCCGCTATGGGTTTGGCTTTGGCATCGGTAAAAGATGGACAATTATATTTCTAATTCTAGCGTACATTTCTGATACCTGGTCCATAGCCACATGTTTTCGGTCTTTCGGGATCATATTAGCCGAAACACATTAAGAACTTTCCAGAAATTCAATGAGTTGGCTGTTCTTTCCATGACAACCTCCCGCATCCTTGGGTTGCTTTGCTG
This sequence comes from Cyprinus carpio, assembly GCF_018340385.1. Classification (NCBI taxonomy): domain Eukaryota; kingdom Metazoa; phylum Chordata; class Actinopteri; order Cypriniformes; family Cyprinidae; genus Cyprinus; species Cyprinus carpio. The sequence continues at coordinate 1,255,831 of NC_056579.1, forward strand.
TACTTTATAGGCATGGTACATCCTTATTGGAATAGAACTGGTGAAATGTAGTGAGCCGTATAATAATTTAAATCTGAGTCCCTTTCAAATTGTTTTTCATAAATCAACTTATATCAGGAAAAATGTTTGTGGAGTGCTTCAAATTAAATCAGGAATCATACTTTCCTGTTAGAGGCAGGACGATCGTTGCCTTGCCGATCGGCGCTGTATAGGACAACCAGGGGTAAAAGAGAGCTGTTTTGCTGGTATTGATGCATTTCGGGAGGACAAAGACTTGTATAGGAAAAAAAAAAAGACAAATTTATAGAATGGTGTGTGATGAATAATATTAAGATATTGTTATGAAATTCTGTCCGGGTTAACATGCTCACTCCAGCATTCAGCATTACTTCTTTTTGCACATTGATAGCTTGCATTCTTACATGGCTGTTCCAACAAGGAGTTGGATGGCGCAAATTAGATTCCGTGTATAGAGAACATTGACCAGGCAATGGGACAACCCAGTTTAATGGACTTTTTGGGCGCGCGTATTTGACGTAAAGAGGCTGCAAGATGGTATATCTGGCGTCGGTTTGATTTTGTCATATCGCTTATGTAACATATGGTGAACCATCTTAAAAGTTTGGTATAAAAAAAATGCCCTGCACCTAAGGTTCGGGTTGGGTTTACAAAACAACCAAAAATGCCCATTGTTTTTGCCTTTTCATGTTCTATTCCTTTGTCATTTTATTTTTTAGAAAAAACTCAGGTTTCTGGTGTTCTTACAGATTGACATTGACAGTGACCAACGATGACATAACGGCATATACATTGGTTGTTCAACAAATTTTGAGTATGGTGGTGGGGGGGGGGGGGGGTGGCGGGGGCGGGGGGATTCCGGGGTGAGGGAGCTGCTTTTTTTTTTTCCTCTCGTCACCTCATTAAGGCTCTACACAATGTAATGCCAGTCAAGAAAGAATCAAAATACAAAATTGACAAAGCGTTTTATTTCTGGTTCTCAGGAGGATGGGATCAAAATGCTTTACTAATACTAATCTTAAAGTACAATAAATTGTGATTAGTAGAAAAAAAGAACAGTTCGTAGCAATGACAATTGGTACGGGCTGGTGACATTTATGCTATGCTAAGATGTCTCGTTGATAGGAAGGTCTCAAGCATTCAGAAATCAAAATAAAACTACGTAGTTTTACTATGAAAAAAACTAAACACCATGGTTTGTTTTTGTAAGGTTGTGATGTCCGATGTCCCACATGTTTCTGGTTGAAGAGAAGATTATAAAGGCTGTGTGCGGAATCGGGTCAAGTGGGGGGGGGATAGCAAAAAGCTGGCCAAAAATGAAAGATTATGATGAATGAAATTTGAATTACAATTTTTGGCCCTGTAAGGTATTTGATTTGTCCTGTAAGTGTAACAGGCATCAATAACAGGGAGGCCTTCTGTCGCTCCCCTTTGAAAGGACATTTTGTAATAACATGTAATGTACAAACAGTGGTTGTTTTTTTTTTTTTTTTAATTAAGCCGACATGTATTTTAACAAGCCTTATTAACAAAATCATTATGTGCCATGCCGTCAGTTTTTTTATATAATGCGCGTTTTAAAGACTGCGCTGATGAGGCAGGTTAACGTTTTTAGAACCACAAAATAACAATAAAAATCGTATCTTAATAAACTTGTTTGACAAGAATTACTTGGTACGATAACAAGGAAATCCTGGGTTAATTTGCGGATTGCGCCAAACCTAAAAGAATGTTAAGTTTTGGTGGTTATTAGGTGTTAAAACCATGACTAATTTTCGTAAATGGGAACATGGACACTCAGAGAGGCATACTTGCTCACCTAAAGGATTAATGGGGACACAATGCTAAGACGGTGTTTGATTTTGCTTCGCTGGCTTCAGAACTGCCTTAATTCTACGTGGCATTGAAGTTTCGGCAATAACAGCTGAAGCGATAATATGCTTGCTTTAGAAATGTTGCGAACGTGTTCAGGATGGGATAATCTTGGCGGTTTGCGGTCAGGTTGTGGGAGGTTCTGGCGCGATCCAGGCAGACTCTTGGTTCTTTAGCAGCGATCCCAAAGATGCTCTATTGGGTTTAGATCTGGTGACTGTGGAGGCCATTTTAGTACAGTGAACTCATTGTCATGTTCAAGAAACCAATCTTAAGTTATTTGAGCTTTGTGACATGGGTGCATTATCCTGCTGGAAGTAACCATCAGAGGATGGGTACATGGTGGTCATAAAGGGATGGACATGGTCAGAAAAAATGCTCAGGTAGGCCGGGCATTTAAACGATGCCCAATTGGCACTATGGGCCTAAAAAAGGGAAAAAAAAAAGGGGTTTTGGAAAAGGGGGGTTTTTTTAAAATTTGTTTAGATGTTTGAGAAGATTTTTTTTTTTTTTTATTTATTCACACCCCATTTCGGGAGCAGCCAATAATAGTAAAACTAACCAAAAAATATTAAATATGTAACACACCAACCAGCTTGGGGGGGGGGCCAGTGGGATTGGTTGAAGTCTTTCACGAATGAAAACGTGCATAATTTTATTTATTAACCTTTAAATTTTATTTTAAAATTTTCTTTGAAATTTAAATTATTATTTTTTTTTGGGGGCGGGGGGGGGCAAAAAAACAAGGGCAGCTCCAAAAAAAGGGGGAAAAACGTGGGGTGGGGACCCCCCCCCCCCCCACCCCCCCACCGCCCCCAAAAAAGGGGGGCCAAAAAAACCATCAGTCCCCGTAACCGTAGGGGGTTTTTATTAATTTGTTCCCCCCCAATTTTAGTTATTGGGCAAACCAATTGGGCCGACCTGGGGGGGACTTGCAAACCAAAAACGAACCTTTTCTAGGAGGCCCGTTGGCTTTTGGGGAAAAAACAAAAAGGGCCAAAAACAACCATTAAAAACCGGTTTTTTTTTTTAGCATGTTTTTACAAAAACAAACCTTCCGGTTTTTTGGGGTTTTTTTAAATGTTTGCAAAAAACATCTTGGCCAAAAAAAAACACAAATATGCAAAAAAGGGCCAAAAAAATTGGTAAAAGCCCAATTTAGTGTTGCTAAAATTTAAGAAAACAAGAGGTTTGGTGGACGTTTTGTAAATTTTTTTCCCTTTTTCCGGCTAAATTAAAAATAGTTGCTCTTTTTTGGGGGGACACCGTTTTCTTGGAATTAGGGGGGTAAAAAAAATTTGATTCCAACAAAATTTGGGCTGGAAACGTATTTTGGCGCTATCCTTTTCCTAGGGCGTTTTAAAAACGGGCCCAATTAGTCCCATCCCTGGGGGGGCCCCCCCAGAAGAAAAAAATCGGGGGCGGGGGCTTGGAACAGGATTGGTGGGGGCAAAGCAAAAAAGCATTATGGTATGTTTTTTTTCCCTCCAAACAAAAGGGCCTGAAGTTTTTTGTTTTTTGACAATGTTTTTAATATTCCATAAAAGGAATTGCCAAATTTTTTTCTTCAGGGAAACAGTTTTGTTTACACCAAAGTGATAATTTTAAAATTTCAGTTTTTTTAAAAATTCATCCAAATTCAACACGAGGGAATCCTAGCATTGGGGGGGGGGAAATTTGCTGGCCCTGTTTTCTTTTTTTAAGACGTATTAGGGGGAGCCAAACAATTTTTCCCAACAAACAGCCGGGCCTGTAAAGATTGTTATGGGGCCTTGGGAGGGGGGTCAACTTTTTTTAAAAGAAACCACTCGGTTTTTTTTGGGGTGGCCGGCTGGGACAACCACCCCCATGGCGGGTATCCTAGTTTAGTTTAAAAACAAATTTGGGAACAATTTTTTTTTCTGTTCCCTTTCCCCCAAGGGTGGGGTGAAGGTGATTGGTCCCCCCCTTTTTTTTGCAGGCGCAAAGAAAAAATTCCGTTAAGAACCCCAAGTCTGATAGAAACGGGAGGCAGCTTTTTGTTGGAGCAATCCGGAATTTCGGAAGTGTGCAGTAGTTTTTTTTTGCTGTGGTCCAACCAGGGTTCACAAATAGCCAAAATTGGTAATGAAAAAAAGCCAAACCCAGTTTAAGGGAGGAAAAAGCTTTGGAGCCGGCCGGAAAACAACAGGCCCGGGAGGAAAGGTAGGGGGGGGGGGGGGGGGAAAATTTCTGTTCCCACTTTTTTTTTTTTTTTTTTATATCGGGGTGGTTTTTTCTTTGGTGGGTATATTTTCGCAGTGGCCGGGGGGGGGGGGGGGCTTTCCACAAAAAAGTTTTTGTCTTTTTTAGTTCGTTTTTTTTTTCACCAAAAAACGAACCAAGGGGTAATTTTTTAGCCCGAAACAAGACTGTTTGCTCAAACCACAAAAAAAAATTTTTTTTTCGGGACCTCTTTTTTTTTTGGTTGTTATTTGGAGATTTCTACGGTTTTTCTAGATATTGATCCCTTGAGCCAAACTGGAATTGTACCCACCATTTTTTACCCCCTAAAAACCAAAAAAAAACCCCCACCAAAACATGGTATTTTCCAGGTTTTCACCCTCAATCGTTGTCTTCCCATTTGTTAATTATTATAGGCTTTTTTCCCCCCCCCCCAAAACCAAAAAAAGGAAAACTCAACCCAGGCCTGAGGGGAACACTGTTGGGAATTCGGCACTGATTTAGATTTAATTTTGCCTAGAAGCCAGGCACCAACTCCAAAACTAGGGGAGCAAAGCAAAGGGGAAATGGCCCTGTGGGGGATGGAGTGGCCAGCACCCGCCATTATTTGCTCTGGGCTACAAGATAGTTTGCCAGGATTAGGGTGGGGAAACAAACACTGGGCGGAGGGTGCTGGTCAAAAAAACAAAAAAAATGGGTTAGCTTTAAAAACAAGTCCGGCTTTTTTAATGGGGGTGTTTTTTTTTATGGGCCTTGGGTTGAAGGGGACCGGGGGCAATTTGTGTCCTAATTCCGGGGGAGGGCTGGGGGGGTCTTCAAGCAAAAGGGGACCAAAAAACCATTGGCACAAAAAAAACACACACTGGGGCCCTTCCTTTTTTTTTTTACCATTTTTTTTTTACGAATTATCACACAACTCAGATCGAGACGAGAGGGAGAGGGGGGGGTGGGTTCGAAATAAACAAAATTTTTCCTTTTGCTCTTTGCACTTTTCTCTTTGCAAGGGGGAAACATAAAAATCCCCTTCTGTAGTAGTGGTCTGTGCAATTTGTAACTGCATCAGGCGGGGGTAAGATTCAAAAGTGATAAAAGTAAAAAAAACAGAAACTGAAAAGATTGCAAAAAAAAAAAAAACATAGAAATGTATGGGATAAAAAAAACAACCTGTTAATGGTGGTTTAATGTAGCTCCCCTTACTGGTGGTTGGAAAAAAAAAAAAAAAAGTGCCAAAGACAGATGTGAAAACAGTGAAAAAAAAAAAAAAACCAATTATATAAAATTGGAACCATTTTCCCAGAATTCCTTGAAGTGACATGTTAAAAAAATGTTTTTTCCCACTGGAAAAATAAAATGTTTATTCTTCAATGGTTTTTTTCTTTATTAAAAGGGGATTTATATTACATTTTATATTTACCTCTTGGTGGGTTTTAACCATTATTGAATTATTTTAGTGGTAATGTGTTTTTAGTGATTGGATGTTTTGGTTAATTTTGGAACTGGTGGCAATGGACAACCGCTTAACATTTTGTAAAGAATAGTATTTTACCTCAAAGCCCAGATAAATCATTTAAAATCAAAACCCGTAGGAAATTTGGGAAACCCAAAGTAAAGTGGCTAAGTCAGTGTAATGCTGGTGTTTTCCCAAAAACCCACAGCAACCCAGCCGCAGCATTTGCAAACCCAAATGCAAGGTGTTTATAAAAATTTTTAAAAGACATCAAAAATGAAACCCCCCCATTCCAGCCCATGGAACTTCCAAGATTAGAACAGACATTTAAAAAAAAAACATTTTGCGATTCAAAAGCATTCTGATGTGTTTTCATACTTTTCCTGGTTTTTTATTTGGCAGTCTATGGGCCCTCTCAAGCCCACCCGGTTTTTATCCAAAATATTTAAATTGTGTTCCAAGCGAAAAAAAGCTTTTACGGGGTTTTGGGAAAAACATGGGGGGAAGTTTAAATTTAAAGAACCCAAAAAATTTAATTTTTGGGGTGGAGGACCCTTTAATGGTTTGGGTGTTTTTAAAAAATTCCCGAACCTTTCTTGAGTCCCGACTGAATCAAATGATTCTTTATTCCCCCCCCCCGAAGCCTATCTGAAACAAAAGATTCACCGAACCCAAATCAAGGGCCCAAAGGGAAACAAAGATTTGCGAACCCGCTCCAAAATCCCAAAATGAATCCCCAAAATTTTCACAAACCCCCTCGGGGTCCCGATCTTAATCAAAAAAATTTCCCAAACCCCCCCTCCCCAAAGGGCCCCCATCTTTTCAAATGTTTTGCGATCCCCACTCCAAAGCCTGGGTCTGAATCAAAAAATTTTGCCCAAACCCCCTCCCCAGGACCCAATTTAGAATTAAATGGGTTTTCGATCCTGCTTTTGAAAATTCCAAAACCGGGGAATTTAAAAGATTCCTAATTCCCCTGCCCCCCGAGGTTCCCCGGGTCTTAATCAAAAATGATTGGGCGAACCCCGCTCCAAAGTTTTCTGATCTTAAAAAACAAAAAAGATTCCCGATAAAACCTTTGGAGTTCGATCTGAATTTAAAAAATTTGCGATCCCGCACCAAATTTCCCCAAAATGAATCAAAAGATTTCCCAAACCCGCTCCGAGTCCCCATCTTAATCAAAAAATTCGCGAACCCCCCCCAAAATTCTGATCTAAATCAAATGATTCCCGATATACGCTTTGGAGTCTCGATCTGAATCAAATGATTTGCGATCCCACACCGAAGTCCCAAACTGAATCAAAAGATTTGCGAACCCACTCCGAGGTCCGATCAGAATCAAATGATTCGCAAACCCGAAGTCCCAATCTAAATAAAAAAGATTTGCTAACTCGATCCAAAGACCCAATCTGATCAAATGATTCGCAAATCCACTATGAAGCCCCGATCTGAATCTGCTTTGCAAACCACTCCGAAGTTCCGATTTGAATCAAAAATATTTGCGAACCCGATCCGAAGCCTCGATCTGAATCAATGATTCGCGATCCCCCTCCGAAGTCCCAATCTAAATAAAAAAGATTTGCTCACTCGATCCAAAGCCCCAATCTGAATCAAATGATTCGCAAACCCGCTCCGAAACCCCGATCTGAATCAAATAATTTGCAAACCCATCCGAAGTTCCTATTTGTATCAAAAATATTTGCGAACCCGATCCGAAGCCCCGATCTGAATCAAATGATTTGCAAACCCACTCTGAAGTTCCGATCTAATTCAAATGATTCGCTATACGCACTTTGGAGTCCAGATCTGAAATATACTGAAGCAGTCACGTGGTTTCAGACGAACAAAGCATCAAACGTCATAGATCATGTGCTTTTGGCCAAACGAATCAAGGTCCGATACAGTGCCTTGATCTGAAATGTGTTGTTTTTTTTTTTATACAAGCTTCAGAGCTTCAGAGCTTCAGTGTCGAGCATAACATCACTACACAAATCTACAAACATATTCAAGTGAGATAAATGTTCAGATAGTTCTGTATGTTGTTTCAGGGTTAGCATCATCTGAGGTCCTCTGAGGGGTTGGCATCATCTCTTCTCAGGTGTTCTGGATCCAGACTGGAGCTTGTGTAAATCCTATGCAAAACAGAGAAGAAATAGAGACATAATTAGCGTAGCTGCTGCTCCAGCCAAGTAAAATTAATTAGTTTAACCCAAGCTAAAGAATAATAATGTGCATTTGATCAGATATAACTGCAGTCCAAAATTATCAGAACCATTATTTGAATGCTTGGCCAAAGAGGTTGTTTTTAATCTAGATTTAAACAGAGGAAGTGTGTCTGAACCCCAAACATTATCAGGAAGGCTATTCCAGAGTTTGGGAGCCAAATGTGAATAAGCTCCTCCTCCTTTAGTGGACTTTGCTATCCTAGGTACTATCAAAGTCCAGCGTTTTGTGATCTTAGGAAGCGTGATGGGTTGTAGCGTGGTAGAAGACTAGTCAGGTACACAGGAGCTAAACCATTAAGGGCCTTATAAGTAAGTAATAATATTTTGTAACTGATACAGAACTTAATAGGTAGCCAGTGCAGAGACTGTAAAATTGGGGTAATATGATCATATTTTCTTGACCTGGTAAGGACTCTAGCCGCTGCATTTTGGACTACCTGATGAAATGATGAACTGCCTTTAACTGTCATTTTGTATTATTGACACACTGTTTTCCTAATTAATGTTGTTCAGTTGCTTTGACACAATCTTTTTTGTTTAAAGTGCTATATAAATAAAGATGACTTGATAGCTTGTTTATTGAGTATATAGAACCTTGCCTGTTTTATTTTCCCTATACTTCCCCCTTTTTTAAATAAAGCCACTTAGCCATGTAACTTTTAAACACATACATTTACATTTACATATACATTGATTCCCGGTATATAATATTTTTAATAAAAGATATAGAGAGAGAGAAAAGGGGGGGAAGGAGGGGAAAAGGGGAGGGGAGAGGAGATGACTTTTTTCCAATAGAGAAAGTTTTTTATTAAGCCCAGGGGGTCATATTTTACCCCCAAAAGCAGGGGTTTTTTAAAGGGTTTAAAAACGATGGATTTTTTTTCCGACAACACCCCGCATGCTTTGGGAAGGGGGATGATCTGCTTCCCAATTTTGTCTCCAAAATGATAAAATTTTCGGGGGGAAAAAAAAACAGCAGGAAAAACTGCCCATTGTATTTTTGGTGGAAAGCCCTTACATTTGCACTTAAAAAATCCCGGGGATTCAGATTATTTGTATAGCTCTTTTCACAATGCCTTTTGTTTTAGAGAACCCTCACAAAAAGGTTTTTCAGTGGCCCAACGGAAGTAATTTTTTCAGATGTTAGTGTTTAATAGTGCGGGAAAATATTAATTAAATGTTTCTTCAAAAGGTGCTCCACGGGACACAGTCTGTTTTTTTATTTTTTCTGAAACCGTGTCTTCGGGCGTACTTGGTGGGGGGGTTCCCTTTGGGAACGCTGATTTTGGGAAATTTTTTCCCTTTCTGTTTTCAGCCATAAAAAGTGATGCTAAAGTGATTTTAAAAGCGCCTGTGTTTTTGAAGTTACAAAAAATTTCCTCAAAACACAAAGGGGGTCTGAAACTTTATATTCCCCCAAAAAAAAAAAACCCCAAAGTTTAGGGGCCCTGAACCATTCCCATCAAAACCTCAATGTTTTACTGGATTTACTTGTATTTTTAGTGTTTTCTAGCCCATTTACAGTGTGCAGTGCCCATGTTGTTTTTTAAATTAATTCACCTTTTGTTCAACATTTTAAAAGCAAGGGATTTCTTTAAAAATAACTTTTAGATCATCTGACCCCCTGAATGTTCAGTTAGAAATTTTAAAAGCTGCTCCCAACAGGGGTTTTTTAAATCATTTGTTATAAAAACCCTTCAAAATTTTAAATTTTGTTTAACAGTATGATCTGCGAGGGAAAAGTCAGTAAAAGATTCATTTTAAATCCCAATTAAAGAAAATGCGCTGTTTTGATCTGGGGTTGTAAGTTTTTTCTGAATTGGAGGATAATTAAATCTTTGTTAGGCCCGTACATAAACCCGCCCAAAATTGCTCTGTTTTTAAAGGCAGGAACATTACGGGGGGATTTTATGTCCCGCTGATATGAAGTATTGTAAAAGTCCCTAAAAAAATTATTTGACTTGCCCGATAAAAACTTTTTTTAGAGTTTGGGCCAGTTTTAGGGTGTCAGTGGCTTTTTCAGTGAGTTTTAAAAATTAAAAAAATTTTTGGTTGTAGAAAAAAAAAAGGCCATAAAAAAAAAAGACTTACAAAAAGGTTTCTTTATTATCAAATGTTTTACCTTTCCTTTAAATTAAATTTTTTTTAAATGTCATTTGAAAAAATAGCAACTTTATTCATTTTATTTCCACATCAATGGGGCCCGATCCCCAACTTTTATTTAAAAAAAAGCCGGGTAAATGTTAAAAATTAAAGGGAACTCAGTTTAACCCTCTGGGTTTTTTTCATGTGGAAGTCAAAAATTTGACCGAAAAAAATGAAATAAAACCCTTTTTTTTTCCAGAAAAATCATGTAAAAATATTTTTTTTTCCCAAAAAATTTTTTTCTTTCTTTTGTTTTTTGAGAAAATTTCATATACTAAATTAATATTTTGCAAAAATTATGATATTTTTTCCTATTAAAAATTTAAAAAATTTAAAAAAATTTCTTTTTCAAAAGAAAAAAACTGCAATTCCGGGGTTTTGCCACTAGTTTTTATATAGCTTTTAAAAAAAATGCTTAAAAATTCTAGTTTTTTTTAAAATAAAAATACTTTTTTTTAAAAGGTTGGGATTTGGTAATATTAAGACATCTCAAAGAAAAACTTTTTGTAAAGATTTATTTTTTTTTGGGTTTGGGTTTTGGGGTTCATTTTTTGGCTTAAATTTTTTATAAACATGATCAACGGAAAACCATATTGTTAAAGCCCAGCATTTTCTTTTGTGTGTGGGGGTTTTGTAGTGGGGTGTGTTTGTCTTTTTTGTCCCTCTTGATATTTTAGTGCACCACTTCTTTGGCTGTGCATTTTTTTTTTTTCTGCACGTGAAGATTTGTAATTTTTCCAAACACCAAAATCTCGGGTATTTTGCGTTTTTTCCCTTCTTTTCCAATGGGAAACCAAGTGTGACCATTTTTTGTTTGGAACATTTAGCTTTTTCACTTTTTCCCAAAAATTTTTTCGTTCTTTCCCGGGATAAAATACGATTAGCGTTTTTAAAAAATAAAAAAATAAATAAAATAAAAAAAAAAAAATTTAAATAAATTGTAAATCTAACACCAGGGGGTTTAAAATTGAAATAGAAGGTTTTATTTTTAAATTCCCGTTTTTACAAATTTTTTAACTAATGGAAAAATGAGAACTGTTGAAAATTTTTTCCCTTATTTGTTTTTGTTTTGTCATGTTTTATCTTTTTATTACTATACATTTAGGCTATCTATTTTTTTAAAAAGAAATTTTAAATACAAAACGGCCCTCTTTTTGGGATTTCTGAGTGGGGGGAATTCATGCACGAGTTCTCTGGGGAAAATATGATTTTCTCATCCCTTGAACTTTTTCCCCCGGTAAATGGGAGCTGCCCGCGCGCCCCGCGCGCACGCTGACCCAAACCAGTCGCGAAGCGGGGATGCGCACAACACGAGCAACAGCCAACGGGAGCTCAAAAAACAGCAGAAAAACGGTGAATTCGGATCTCCCTCTTTCTCGTTTTAGTCGGAAATGGGGTCTAGGAAAAAAACTCCTAAGTCTTTCGTTTTGGGCACCTTATTCTGGACCACCGGTTCATCGTCACGGGGGCCGGGGGGGGAAAACGCTTTACTCAAGGTGGGCCCATTCCTTTTTTCCCCCTTTTTTGCGGAACGGCTCTGCCCCACGAATGCCCAATGCATGTGTGATTGTCGTATTCAGGATGGGGGCTGGTAAATTTAATACATTTTGGGGGGTCATGTGCGTCCCGTTTTTCCTAGAGATCCCGGGGCCGCATATTCCCGGATTTAAAATTAGCAATGAATCCTCGCTTTTTTCCCGGGCCCGCGCGCAAAAGCTTTTCTGGAAAAATCGTCCCAAATTTATTTAGGTGAGCACTGGAGGGTTTGATGAACGGATCGGATCAAATTTCCCCCGAGGAAAAAGCCCGGGTTGGAGACCTAGGGAGAAAAACCCATTTATTTTTTTTCGTAAAAGAAAATGGATCGAGAGCTTATTTAGGCAGAACCGGCTCTTCCCAACGGGTGCCCGTTTTAAAAAGGGCCTCAGACAGATTTTCGGCTACAAATGCCCTTTTTTAAAAAACCAGATCTGAGGCCAATGCGGTTTTGCAAACCCCACCCGCTTTATTCGGGTTTTGGGTTGCGCTTTAAAAAAGCCCCCCGGGTTTTTTATGATGAGTATAAACATAAAAAAACATCAGAAAGTCCCGCAGGGTTTTTTGATCACTGATACCGGATCGTTCGTTAGGGTCATGCGTACCAGGAGAAGAGGATCTCCTCTCTCTCATTGTGTTTTTACAGGGATATGTCTGTCATTTATTTTCCCGGGTTCCCGCGTTTTGGTTTTTGGAAAATTTAGTTACAGTAAAAATACTGATGGAAAAATGCCCATGAAACTCCTTGTAAAAATGTTTAAAAACCAAACCCCTGCTAGGCTACTTTAAAAATAAAAGTTTTTAAATAAATTTCTTATAAAATAAATGTAAGTGTTTAAAAAAATTTTTTTCAATTAAAAAAAGCGGGTTTATTTGTTTTTAAAATATAAATTAGAAAAAAAGTAAAAAAAAAAAAATTAATTTTGCATGAAAGCAATCACAGATTTTAAGCAAGGGGGTTTTTTTTTTTTAAATTTTTAAAATAAAATAAATAAATTAATTATAATTTTTTGATAATTCAGAATTTTTTTTTTGGGAAACCCTTTAAAAAAAATTAAATTTGATTAATTTTTCTGGGGTGATTTTTTTTCTCCTTTTTTTTATCATAGCGAAGCTGGGGGTCCTGAAAGAGCAGCGTGTTTTACCCTTTAACTGGAATTTTGACCAAATACGGACTTTAGGACGCAGGATTATTGAGCACACTAACAGTGACTGGGGCTCCCCGTGCATATCCAGATCGTTGTTTTGGATTATTTCGGGGGGGCGTTTCTTTTGGGGAGCCTGATTATTCCAGAAGGGGGTACTAAGGACTAATCTGTTTTTTGGGGAAAAACAATTACAGCTTTAATCCCTTTTGTGAACCCCCGAAACGTCTAATTTGTTTTGGGTGCAGGACGTGCATTAATTCTGCAGTTTGTGTGCTCGTTTTTTAGTAAAATCAAAAGTTTTTAATGTTCACAATGAAATTTTTATTAAAAACTTTTCGAAAATTATTCCCCCCATTTTGGGACGAAACCTTGTGTTTGCGGGTTTGGGGGTGGAGGTTTAATTTAAATGGCCCCCCGGCTTGGGGTTCTGGTGTCGCTGGGGGCGGGGGTACTCTTTCCCGAGTATGGGGTAGGGTGGTGGTTTGGGGAAAGGCTAATGGGAAAACCCGGCCCCGGGGAAACCCCCAGCGCCGCCGTTTTTCATCACCCTCGAAAAAAGTCCTGAAGGGAGAGCACGTGGCACCGTCATACTGGGGCAGGGGGTCCGCAGCTCCCCGCCCTACGGCATAGACCTGGGAGTCCATGCACCGTTCGACAAGACCCAGGGGTCACAAAAGGGCATGTTTTTCATGTAGGGCCCATGATTTTCCCCGATGTGGAAACCCGGACCGAACCCGTCATAAAACCCGAATTTTTCAGTTTAACGCGGGGAAAGTCCCTGGAATTTTCCAAAATTTTGGGAAAGAAATTAAACAAAAGGGAGGTCATTTCACTTAAAAGCCAGGACTGTATCTGTAAAAATTTAACCGGAAAAATCAATTTAAATAGAGTCCCGCCTGTTCTGCAGGGCTTTGTTAAGGGAAAGCGAAAGCGCAATTTCGTTTATTCCCCCATATGGAAGCCCCGTGTGCCCCTAGCGGTGGGTTTTAGAAACTGCCCCTTTACTAAAAGGGATTTTTTAAAAAACATGAAAGAACCCCTCCAGAAAATGCTCTGAGAGGACTTTATGAGATTCCCACCCTTTTTATTTGATAAAATAGCCCCTATCAAATACACAAAATGTAAAAGGGTTTTAGGGGAACCCCTCAAAAAAAAATTGGTTTAATTTAAAAAACAGGTATTTGCCAAAATGACTGTATTAAATTTTTGTCGGGAGAAAGTACGTAGCCATATAAATACTAAAAATAAAAAACAAATTTTTCTTAAAAAAAAAATCAATCAACATTTTTTCCTTTGTTTTAATTTTAAAAGTAAATCCCTTTGTTTTTTCCAAAAAAAAAAGTTTTTTTTAATTTTCAAAAAAAATTAAAAAATAAATTAAAAATTAAAATTTTTTGCCCTTTATTTTTATAAAAAAGAAAAAAAAAATAAAAGCCGAAATTTTTGAGAAAAAAAAATAAATAACAATTTTATAAGGCAATTTTAAGGGAAAAAAAAATTTAAAATTTAAATTTTTTATGCATTTTTTAAAAAATTAGACAGGGGAAAACACAGAATCCCGTAACAATAAAACATAAAGGTGGAAAAAAAAAAAAACATTTATTTGGGCCCCAAACATTCATTTTTTTTAAAACCTTTTTTAAAATTGATGTGAAAAATTTTATAGTTTCCCTGATTTTTTAAAAAATTAGACGCTTTTTGAAATTTAAAAAAATTTAAAATTTAAACCAATTAAAAAAGGGTCGGAAAAATTCAAAAGGAAAAAAAAAAAAATAAAAAAAAAAAAAAACAGAAAAAAAAAAAAAAACAAAATTTGGAAAAAAAAAAAATGTAATTTGGGAAAAAATAAGATAGATTTCCTAGGGCCCTACTCATGTAATGGGATTGAATTGACTGTGAAACAGTGCATTCAAGCCAGGTCGCGAATTTATGAGTTGAATGCACTTGAACACCATTCAAGTTGTTATTATGATTCAGAAACTCTGAACTTTTGGTGCATTCAAGTTTGTGAAATTTGTAATTTCAAGTTGGGAGTCAAAGTGTGTTGAAGCAAAGACTTAAGATATATTAGAATAAGCCTGCCTTCTAAATAAAGAACCAATCGCCAATAGACTGCATTAGCTCCCGCCCACTTTTTCAGTGCCGCTGGTTCCAAATGATTTTTCCATTCATTTTTTTTTAAAAAGACTTCTTTAATTGTTATATGCTATGAACCAAACCAACCAGCTACGAGGAGAATCACAACATCACAAACTTGATTTGAAGCAGAAAGTATTTGAAAAGCAGAAAAAAAGACCAAGATACAAGACTGTGAATTTAACAACTTAAATGAGGAAAAGAACTACAATCCCATGAAGCACTGCAATGATATATGACAGAGAAATGTAAAACTATTAATGAAAAGTTGCTGGTTGTATCTATAGATACAATGTTTTTTAAGTTTATTGCAAAATGTGCATATATATATATATACAAATATTTTAGTATTTTGAGAGCGTAGGGAGGTCAGCGGAATTACTAAATTGCATATACAAAATATCAAAGTACTTTGCAATTACGATAAAATACTGTATATAATGATTCAATTTACAGCACCTTCAGATACTGTATAGAATAAATGCACAAAAAGCACAAACACACATAGCGTGCATTCTTTATTCATAATTTTGTAGAAGTGTTCTAAAAAAAATCATTCAGAAAACGGTACCTTGTCATCTTGCTCCGATCAAAGTGACTTGCATCTGTTGTCATAATACCACATTCCAAATCGTAAATACGAACTTCCCAGGAGGTCTTGGCGCATAAATGGTAGATAGTATGTAACCACTTAACAGTTCCCACCATAAAAAGCCACCTTTCAAGGTTAACTTTAAGCAAAGTGCATCAGCAGAGAGACTGAAGGGATGTTTGGGGAAAACTGGTGTGATAGTGCATGAAGCATGTGTGTTCATGTTGCATTTGAATAGAAATGAACAAAGACAGCTTGAGGGTTTTTGGACTGTTTGGGAAAGCTGTGCAGTTCCTACCAAGAGCAGAAACTCTCTGAAGACCTACCCCCCCCCCCCCACACACACACGCCATGAAACACACACACCCCACACACCAACACACACACCAACACACAACGGGCGCCCCCCAGGGCTCTCTGTTCTATGTGCCTTGCCGCGGCCATTTTTCCCCTATGGGGGAAAAAAATGACCTAAATAAAAAGGTTTCAGGGTTAAATTAGGCACGGGGATGCTCTGTAAAACCCCGGCTGTGTGTTTTTTTGGTGCATTTGGGGTTTTCTTTACAGTACAGCTTTTGAGTGTAAAATTTCCCTTTCTATGGCATAACCCACAAAAGTTTTTAAAAAATTCTTTTTCCTTTCGGGTTTTTGGTGACAAACAGGCCCCGACCTCTATCGCATTGGTTGATAAATTTTCCCACCGCATCAACTAGATAAAGAGAAAGCATTTGATGTTGCTCCCGTGTGTCGGATGCGGTTTGTTTAAAACCGCGTATTTCCTGCAAAATGATTTTCTAAAAAGTTTTTTTTGTCTTTTTTTTTTCAGAAAAATATCTAAACTTTTTAAAATTAAAAAAATTTGGGAAGCAAAAGACAACATGATTAGTTTTTTTTCTGAAGAAAAAAAATTAAGTGACTTTTGCTTTTAAAAAATAAAAATACTTTCATGGGGTTTTTTTTCCTTGATCCGGGCTGATGTTTTTATTTAAAATTTATTTTTGCTGTCATTTTTTCCCCCCAAAAGGGGGGGGGGGGCTTATTCTTTTCACATAAATATTTCTTGATATAAAAATGTTTAGATATTTTTAGTGTTATAGTGTCATTTAGATAAAATTTTTAGTTTTGGTTAAAATTTTTAAATAAATTCATTTTATTTATTATTTTCTCTTTCATGTTAATTTTTGTTAGGTTTTTTGAAATTGTGTTTTTTTTGTTTTTAAATATGCATTTACTTTTTATAAAGTTTGTTTTTTGTACATCAAAAAATGTGCCTTTCTTTAAAAAAGTTTTTTTATGTTTTTATTTTTTTTAATATATTTAATTTATTAATTTTTAATTTATTTAAAAATTTATTAAATTTTTACTATAAGCCTTTTGGGAGGGGTTTCATTTTTCAATTAAATTTTGGGGAAATACTTATTCACACAGCTTTATTATGTTTGATGCAGAAAAACATATAGTAGTGACTGTACTAAGTAGCATAAACTACTACATTTTGTCAGTACTGAGTCATGAGTGAAAACAGGTCTCTTAGACTAGATGGAGTTCGACTCAACTTTGATCAGTAATCTGATGTAAATCAGCAAAATGTGCTAATGAAAATACATATTTCTCTGTATTGTCATTATCCTACTTTATTTTGCATTTATATAGGCCCAAATGTGTTTGTGTGGTGTGCAATTTTGGAGCACTTGTGTAATATTCTGGATTGAGATGTTTTACTGCTTATTTTAAGGTCACCTGGTTCTTCCAGATGGGCTCCCTTTAATAGGCTGTAGAGGTTCTGAGATCTATCTGTTTGTGTGTGTGTGTGTGTGTGTGTGTGTGTGTCTCCCTCCCTTACTGCTTGGAAATGTGTGATTTTTTCTCTGAGGGTTTCCTCGTGTGCAGTAAGTATGAGTATGGGTTTGGTGCAAAGCAGCTGGTTGCTAAGTTCCTACTGACAGTCACTCAGCCCTGCAGAGAAAATTAAAAAAACAGAACTCCTCGTTTCCTGGCAGGCTTCTTCTTTCATGCAGCCATGCAGTACATGTAGAAAAGAGTTTGGTTGAAAGTGCTGCTTTCGTTTCTGCTGAGATTTTAGGGTCTGTGTGACTGGTTGCCAGGGCATTGCTATGTGGTTGTTTAAGGGACGTTTTTTGTCATCATGTAATGCTGTTGCTGTGGTTTCAATATTTTTATTAGAATCGTTACGCAGTGGCCAGAACAGTATTTCGGTGTATTCTGACTGGTTGTCCGCGGTGTTGCTATGCATTTTGCTAAAAGGGCTTGTGAATGGTTGCCAGGGACATTACTAAAGTTATTTTTTTGTTTTTTTGCAGGTGCCAGAGGGTTTTAAATGTACTTTTTTTTCTTTTCTTTTTTTTCTTTTTTTGCAAGCATGTTGTTGAGTCACTACGGGCGGTTGAGATGGTTACCAGAGTGTTGCTCTGCAGTGCTGTGGTGCTATGGAGTTTCCAGGGTTTTGCTATGTCTTTCTGCATGTGTATTAGTAGCCAGGGTGTTGCTATGCAGGTTTGGGGATGGTTGCCAGGGCGTTGCTAGTGTGGTCTAAGGTGTTTTTGAAGCATGTTTTTTACGCAGTTGCTAGGAATTTTCATTTTAGCCAACTACTATGCAGTAGGTAGGCGTTCTTATTGTTTACCAGGTGTGCTATGGTGTCGGTGGCTTGTTGCTAGGTGTGGCGTAGGTGATTTCAAGCGTTTTATGATTTGCTAAGGTGTTTATTCCTATTTATTTACACATGTTGCTGTGCAGGTAGTAGTGTTCTGATGTTGACAGGGCGTTGCTTTGCAGCTGCTATGGTGGCTGGGTCTGTGGGTTTCCAGGGGCATTGCTAGTTTCTCATGTTCTTTCTAAAGTGTTTAAAGTATGTTTTTGTGTAGTTGCTTGGGGTTCTCATCATTTTTAGCATGGGTAGATATTGCAGTATAGCGGGCAGGGTGTGTGTCTATTAGTTGCAAAGGCTGTGCTGTGTAGCTTTCGGATTATTGCCAGGGGCATGCGCTTTGTGTTGGTTTCTAAAGTGATTTTAGCATGTTGTTTATGCAGTTGCTAGGGTTTTCTAACTTTTTGTCGTGCATTGTTGCTATTTAGTAGCAATGTGTGTTTGCCCTTGCAGTTGCTCGTGGATGGTTGTCAGGGGGTTTCGCTATGTTGTGGTTTTAAACATAGGCAATAGCAAGTTGTGGTTCTTCTATTTTTCTTTTTCTTTCTTTCTGTTAGGGTGTTACTATGGTGGCTGTGGATTGTTGCCAGAAGTCAGGGGTTGCTATCGTGGTAGATAAGGTGGTTTTCACGCATGTTTTTATGCATTGTTACCAATGGTGTTTTCTCTTTATTTAACATTGTGCTGCTGCAGTAGTATTAGGTGCGTTCTGATTGGTTGCCAGGTGTGCTTGCTATTCAGGTGCTATGGCGCTGTTCTGTGTTTTCACATGTCATTGCTATGAAGGCGAGTTTCTAAAGTGTTTTAAAGATGTTTGTTGTGTAATGGCTTACGGGGTTTTTATTTTTAGCATGTTACGATGCAGGTCGCCAGGGATGTTCCTATATAGTTGTAGGGCTTTGCTGTTAGAGCTGTGGATTTGTTGCTTGGGTGTTGGGTATTATGGTGTTGACTTGGTTAAAAGTGGTTGTAAGCATGTTTTTATTTTGTTAACGCAGTTTAGCTTAGGGTTTTTCTAAATGTTTTTTTTTTTTCTTTTTTTTTTGACTGTTGCTATTTTAGTTAGGCCAAGGGTTTTTGTTCTTATTGGTTGCCAGGTGTTGTTTGCTATGCAGAATGTTGCTATGCAAGTTACACAAGCATGTTTTTTATTTTTTGCCAGGGTGTTGCTATGTGGTGCTGTGTATTGTTGCCAGTGCATTGCATATGTGGTGTCTCTAAAGTGATTTTAAGCATGTTTTTTATTGCATTTACCAAGGTTTTCTTCTGCTTTTTATTAAACAGCCTGCTGTGCTTGTAGTTTAGGTGTGTTCGACTGTTTTGTCAGGGTGTTGCTTATGCAGGTTGCTTTGGTTTGTTGTGTGTTGTGGTTGCCAGGGCATTGCCATGGTGAAAAATTTCTTTGTTGTTGAGTTTTGCATGGTTACTAATGTGTTTACTAGGGGTTTTGTTCAGCTGTTTTCTGGTCCAGGCTGGTGGTTGGAAATATGCCTAAAGAAGCAGCAGCCAGCTCTCATGATTTGAGGAAATCATTCATCGTCTGGGGCCCGATGATGGAACACACTCAACTTTATTACTCACGTTAGTGATTTCATCACATCTTTGATAAGGAATGACCTGTCTCTTTGTGTGTGTTGGTGGTGTGCCACTTGAACGGCAGTGCAGAGGCATTTCTTAGCAGTGAGATGTGACTGTACAGTGTTTATATAGGGTATTTGATCTCTGACCAGACTGAATGATCTGTTGTGCCTCAGGAGAGAGCCTGTGGTTTTCCTGCAGCGTTGGTAGACGTCGTCTCGTCACACCTCTCACATAGATTTGAAAAGGGACACTGTAATCACTTGTTTTGTTCAGTTGATGGTGTGAAGCTGTGTACTTTACAGCAGTGTCAGAGATATGTACAGTATTTGTTGAAGGGCTTTTTGTCATGTAGGATCCGACAGTCAATATTAAATCAGTGATTTTACTAGTCAATATTAAACACTATCAGTCCATTACTATTAAAAACTAAACTGACTGTTATGCAGTTATACTGTAGCATAAAACATTAGTGCATGACACTAACAAGGTTAAGGTCATGGGCTTGAGTCCCAGGGAATGCAACGATTTGAAAAAAAATGTAGGCTATAGCGTTGATTGTAATGTAAGTCACATGGGCATCTGCCACATGTAAATGTGAACTTTTGAGGAAATGTACTGTTATTTGCTAGTATCCAGCCTAGTAGCTGGTAAAGTAGTAAGCTAACACTTACCTAAAACATTTAACATTAACAATGGGTTGCATATCATAGCTGTAGAAAATCAGATTTATTATTATTATTATTAGTATTATTATATATGGATAATTAAGGGTTGCAAACGGATAAATCTGTTTGTGCGAGCGATTCCATGATTTTCGCGAATGCATTGCAATTCTCCTCTTGAATCAGATCTGCGAAGTGTCAATTGCTTCCAGTCTTACCAACACACACACCACCACACACACACACAAACACACACACACACACACACACACACCAACACACACACCAACACACACACCCACAAACACACACACTGTTACACACCAACACACACACACACACAGTGAACACACACACACACACACACACACACACACACACACACCATTGAACTAAAAGAATTCATTCATAAAGTTTTAAAAGGTTGAAGCGAAGGAATTATGTACAGAGTGTTCAGAGTGGGCTGTGGTTATATTAATCGTGGCATCATAAAAGCATAAAAAACCAAGGTGTAAAAAACTTTAACCAACTACATTTTTCAGGCAAGAATTAAGCTGAGAATCGATTTGCAAAGAGAAATCACGATGCATTCGGAACAATTTAAGCTCGAATCGATTTTATCGCCACATCCCTATTGATTATTATTTTTGATATGATGATGATGAGTGATGGATGATGATTATTATTAGTACAACTGATTTCTTACTTAAAAAAAAAAAAAAAAATATATAGTATATATATATATAGATATATACTGTCTTACAAAATCGTTGATCATATATTTAAATAGCATTATTATAAACCAGGTTATTATTATTATTAGTATTATTTATTAGTTATGATTTATTCATCATTTTTTAATTTAATCTATTTATTTTTCTTTCTTTTAACTTTAAGTGAGTGCCTATCATTATCTACATCTATCTTATTATTTTTCATAGTTTTAAAGTCATTATTTTAATAGTAATTTCAGCATTGTTGGATTGGGCGCTCTTTCTTATTCCCCACATAATAAGAGAACTATATTGATCATAATCAAACAGTTCTTAGAAAAACACTTTTCAAAAAAAAGAACGTAGGATGGAAAATTAAGAAGTTTGAAATATTAGAATATTGAATAGAATCAGTTTTCTTGCTGCTAAAAATAAACATTCTGCTTTATAACGAGTTTGTTACTGCAGCAGGTGTCACATAGCTGCTTATTTTTTTTTGCATTAAATTATTTTTTCGCAGCTCATATGCTGAAAAACCATTATAAACTGACCTGAAAAAACCATGATGTCATGTGAAACGCTTTATGATACGTCAGTCAATGGTGGCAGAGATAAATTAAAATAATTTACTAATATTTCATAGCAAAAATATTTCATATTGAAATCAGTGTGACTAATAGTGTAATCTCAGTCATAATAGCCTGGTTGTTCCTGGTTGGCCAGCCACTCGTGTGTCATGAATATTAATTAGGCTATGTGATATCTGATTGGCTGAAAGGCAGATGTTAGTAGGTGAGCTCTAGTCATAATAAGTTAAGATTAGCTTTTTATTTCAGTCCAGTGCAAAAAGCAGCCGGTTGGCAGGCGTTTCTGCTTGGTCATAAAGTTTGTTTTATGCATCTGGCTGCTTTTTGCCCTTCATGCTGCTGTCAAATAGTTTTTCTTCCAGAAAGCAGACGGTACGTGTTTCTAGTCGATTCTAGTGGTGCAGGGGTCAGGTGTTTTGTATGAGTGTCTTTGGCTGTGATCTTTCGCTTAACCTCAGAGACAAACAGTTGACATTTGATTTTGATTTTCACAGATCTGTTTTGACCGTGAGAAACTGATTTAACAACCAAAAAATTATTATTTTTGTTGTTTTGTCACCACTATTTTTTTTTTTTTTTCTCTTTGGATACAGGTTTGTGATGTGTAAGTTTTGGATTTGTGTTTTGGACATTTACGTGAATAGAGTCTCATACCTGTGTATTCTTACTGAGAATGAAACTTTTGAGTGTGACTGTATGTACAGGTAACGTGTAGAGAGCAGTTTCCCAGAAAACAAAACAAGGGTTCAAAAGTTTGGGGTGTTTTTAGAGAAATTAATACTTTTATTAATCAAGGACAGATTAAATTGATGAACAGTGACTAGTGAGTAAATGCATTTATAATGTTACAAAAGATTTCTATTTCAAATAAATGCTGTTCTATTCTAAAAAATAAAAAAATAAAATGTATCAGAGTTTCCACAAAAATATTGTGCAGCACAACTGTTTTCATCATTGATGATAATCAGAAATGTTTCTTAATCAGTAAATCAGCATATTAGAATGATTTCTGAAGATCATGTGACACTGAAGACTGGAGTAATGATGCTGAAAATTCAGCTGCGCATCACAGAAATAAAACACATTTACAATATTTTCACATAGAAAACAGTTATTTTACATTCTAATAAAATTTCTATTTTTTTACAGAATTTTTGGTCAAAAAAAAATCTGCATTGATGAACAGAAGAGACTTAAAACTACCCCTAAATTGACCCTAAACTTTTGAATACTAGTTTATGTCAGAGCCGCTAAATCATATTGTGAAAAATGATGATTGTTTTCAAACAGGTTTCCTTGTTGCTCCTCCCCTCATTTTCTATTCGTCATGCACACAGATAGCCCCACCCCCAAACTCACATCATTGACTGAGTCAGAACACACCAGAAACTAAATATCTAAATATCAGACACAGCAACTTTAGGAGTCATGTGTGTGTTTTCCAGCCGTCTGACAGATGAGTTGTTGAACTTTCAGGGCAGTTCATTACTGCAACCTTTTGTGTATTAATATCACGAGCAAAGTTTGCACACTGAAGCATTTTAAAACAATTAACCTGTAAAGGTTATGTAGGAGAGTCAAGACACCTCTCTCTCTCTCTGTCTGGTCAGCACTTGTCTTGTCTTTGACTGGTGAGATTAATAATAACAGCCAGATGCTTTTTGGCAGCAGCTCCCCATGTGGCCGATCCAGAATGGAGTAGCGTACGGCCACAGTGTCCACTTTGGTCATTAATAATGACAGCCAAATGTGCTCTTAGAAGGAACTGCAGTCTCAAGGTGAATTTTAATCAGGCAGAACATGCCACGTCCTTTAGTTCTACTATTTTACTTTCTGACACAAAGTTTGAAACAGGATTATTATAGTTGAATAAAATTAAAAACCATCAAAAAAGTCTTTACCTGATATTACAATGGATAAAAAACGAGACATATTTAAAAAAAAAAAAAAAGAATAAAAATGACAAAAACACAAAACTTTTACTAAAATCAAAAAAAGAAAATTAAAAATATAAATAAAAACTGAACCTATTATATTTGTATTATAATTTATTATGAAAAATGAATAAAAATACAAAATAAAATGAAATGAAAATGGAAAATATAAAAATAAAATGTAATTAAAAATATTTATAAAAACTGAATTTTATTATATTTTTATTTTTATGAATATAAATGACAAAACCCCCAAACTTTTACTAAAATCAAAAAGAAAATGAAAAATATAAATAAAAACTGAATTTATTATATTGGTATTATAATTTATTATGAAAAAAGAATAAAAATACAAAATAAAATGAAATGATTATGGAAAAAATAAAAATAAAATGTAATTTAAAATATTTATAAAGACTGCATTTTATTATATTTCTATTCTGTTTTATTCCATTTATTATATGCATTTTATTACATAACTACACTTATTATATTAATGCTAATAAAATAAAACTGCTTTGTAGATTGTTCTTTTTAGCAATACAGCAACTAGAAAACTGGATTTATTCTTTTTTTTCTTAAAACATTTCTTAAAGAAAATGCAAGTGATGTCTTAGTCTTTGATTAATATCACCCAGTGTTATTTTAGTATTGAGAAAGTTTTTTTTTTTAAATTAGTTTGTGTTTTTGTATTTTCTGTTTTCGTCTTACTAAAAACTTACTAAAACTTCTGTTTAGAAACTTTTAGTAATTTTGTCATATTTATTAGTTATTGTTCCATATATAGTTTTACCTGTGTTTATTTCAGTTTTTAATTTTTTTTGTATTTATGAAAATTGTTTTCTGTGGCAACTAGTAGTTGAAATAAAATATAGTTTTTTTAATTTTATTTTTGTTTCTTTTGTTTCAATGTGTTTATTACGGGTTTAGTTTTAGCCAACTATAATAACACTGTTTCACATAATTCTTTGACATGCTTCCAATTCAGCCACTCATCTTAAATAAAAGTCGTTCTGACATGTTTTGAAGGCATTAAAATTACAAGCTTCCTCCATAAATAGTTTGATTGGAGGCTCCGCCCACAGATAATGTGTGAGAAAAGTGGAGGTGTCGAAATGTTCTGGTTTATGACGGGGTTTTCCACTGAATACGTGCATGAGCATCTGTGTGATAATGCATTTTGGTTTTCTCTTGCAGGAAATACAGTGGTCTTATCTGAAATATGGTGCATCACTGCAAAGCATCTACTGTACCTCTGAGTTTACTGTGGTACTTCATACAGTGTGTGTGTGTATGTGTGTGTGTGTTTACTGAAGTGGACATAACAGGCGCTGACGCTCACATGCTGGGCGTTCACAGGGGCAGCGGACACTTTGTTGTACCAGCTTCCTTTGGCACAGACAGTCGCGATGCGCCTGTGTGTGTGTTTTCTGCTCTTATGGCTTACAGCTCGAGTCCTTTAAGTCTTTTTCTGTTGCAGCTAGCTGAAAGCTCTGCAGTAACTCTCTGCTAACTAGCAGCATCACAGGATCATTGAAGCCACTGTCTGTATCTGTTGAAATGGTGACTTTTTCGTATCTGTATCTGTACTCGGATACTTGAAGGCCCACCTTTGTTCACAACAATATTCAAAGTCCCTGTGACTTTGTAAAGATTATAATTAATATATATATGATTATAATTAATATATATATGTATATATATAATATATATATATATATATATATATATATATATATAAATTCATTGTGTGTGTATTATGTATACATAAATATACACAGTACTCATAAATATATAATGTAAACATAAACCATTTATTTTGGATGCAATTAATCGTTTGACAGCACTAATATATATATATATATATAGTATATATATATATATATATATATATATATATATATATATATATAATATATATATATATATTATATAATTATTGTATAATATTTTATGTTTCTTATAATTATTATTTATTTCATTTAATTATTATTGTATTTGAGGATAATGTTGCAATAATATTCGAAGGCACTGTGACCTTTATATATATATATATTTTTTTTTTTACTCTGAATTTCTACCCAATAAAATATTTTAGAGCTTAGCATAAATATAAAATATATATAAAATGTATATATGTATAAACTATACAAAAATGTTTAAAAATGGCCATGACACTTTACGATTTTAGTAATTTACATGACTTTTAGAAATCACTTAAAAAAATTTTGCCTACCTCATACATTCATATATATATATATACATATTTTTTATGAATTTTATATTTTATATTCACGGTCAAATTATATTTTATAAAATTTTATTTATTTATTTATTTTTTCTTACAGGAGTTTCTTTTGTGCATCAAGGCTGCATTTATTTGATCAAAAATACAGGAAAAATGTAATATTGTGAAATATTATTACGATGTAAAATAATGTTTTTGTATTTTAATGTACATTAAACTGTAATTTATTTCTGTGATGCGCAGCTGTATTTTCAGCATCATTACTCCAGTTTTCAGTGTCACATGATCTTCAGAAATCATTATAATATGCTGATTTATTATCAGCGCTGGAAACGGTTGTGCTGCTTAATTTTTTTATGGAGCCTGTGATACTTTTCTTCAGGATTCTTTGATGAATAGAAATATTTTCTAACAATATACACTACCGTTCAAAAGTTTGGGGTCAGTAATTTTTTTTTCTTTCTTTTTTGAAAGAAATTAAAACTTTCATTCAGCAAGGATGTATTAAATTTATAAGAAGTGATAGCAACTATTTATATTGTTAGTAAAGATTTATATATTGAATAAATGCTGTTCTTTTAAACTTTTTATTCATCAAAGAATCCTAAATAAAGAATCACAGTTTCCCAAAAAATATTTGGCAGCACAACTATTGATAATTCTAATAATAAATCAGAATATTAGAACGATTTCTGAAGATCATGTGAATGTATTTTTGATCAAATAAATGCAGTCTAACTGAGAGAGCATTTTGAAGGCTCAGGAAACCTTTGCAGGTGTTTTGAGTTGATTAGCTGATTGGCATGTCACCATATTCTAATTTGTTGAGAATTGGTGGGATTTCTGATAAATGTGAGCCAATATCACCACAATTTAAAAGAACCAAAGACTTAAACTACTTCAATCTGTGTGCACTGAATTTATTTAATACACAAGTTTCACAATTTGAGTTGAATTACTGAAATAAATGAACTTTTCCATGACATTCTAATTTATTGAGATGCCCCTGTATATATATTCCATCAGATGGCCTCTTTCTAAGTGAGCAGTTCTTAACCAGAATAAGCTGCGCATTATTCTAGACTTCATTTTGTTCGTCAAAAGTCTGATATCATGAGAGAAAAAGTCCTGCGGTCCAGACAGACTGACAGGAGGAGAGAGTGGAAACCAGTGTGAGGGAAAGTGTGAGGTTTGGGTTCAGGGAAGAGGACAAGATAAGGAGAAAATCATCGGAGGATCCGTCAGGATGTGACCAGCGCATACAGGAAGGGCATGGAAAAACTCTGTGTGTGTGGGGGTGTGTGTTTCCCTTAACTCTGTGTTCAAGTCTCAGTGGAAGTCTGAGAACAGAACATCCTGTTTTTTAGTTTTATATGTGTGTATTCTGATATTTCTCTCTTATTGAAATGCAGAATCTAATAATGGGTTAAATTTATAAGATAGAATAAAGATACTTTTATCACAGTATCACAATTAATAGGTGGATTTTAAAAATCAGTTTACTATTTTAATTCGACCGGGATGTTCATTTCTGTCATTTTTAAAGAATAAATAATAATTCAATAAATATTCTGATATTTTTTTCTCTATAATTGAAATGCTTAAACAGAATCTATTTATGGGTTAATATATAAGACACAATAAATAATAAACACATTTTTTGAAGATTTACTGTAAATAATTTTACTCAGATTTTTTTTTTAAGAAATTTTTTTGGAAATAATCTTATATATTTATCTCTCTCTTCTAATTGAAATGCTTCAAACTGCATCTGTTTTCTTAAAAACATTGCTTTAATTTATCGGTAATCAAAGTATTTTTAGGTGACAGACTCCTATTTCTCTTTATCTCTCCAGGTATATTGTTAGCAATAAATTTGATAAATTCAGTGATACGGTTTAATAAAATTATGAAAATCAGTATAATAATTTCACAATTTATCACAACTAATATTAACTCTTTATTTCCATCCTGTTCATTTTTCAGTTAATGTTTTGACGAGTTTGTTTAGAATATATTGTACTCCAGTAATCTCACACATGGGAAAAACTGCATGAAGAGCTTATAATGCATTGATCTTTAGTCATACAAACACATTGTTTGTGTAGAAAATTTTCATGCTGTAGAGAACAAGCGTATGAAACTTCACCTTTAACCAGTGTTCCCTCTAATTTTCTTTCTTGCTGAGCAAATAAATGGCTCTACTGAATGGACATTTCAGCCACCTGTGCAAAAATATTCTTTATACCAGACCTGTACAGCGCAAAAAAGTGTGTACATTTAACTGTAATGTGCTATTTATATTTGATTTGACCCACATTTGAAATATTTGAAATGATACACATTTTAGGTTACCTGAGAAAATATTTTTTACAGAAGAAATTCTATTAAAAAATCATAAAAAAAAAAAATCTCACGCAGAGGAATTCTTTATAATAATATAATATAATATGAATAAATGAAGCAGTTATGGCTTATGAATTCCCTTTTGAGGTCAATTATTTATAAGACTTATAATGTAATAATAATAAAACTTTTAAAAAGCAAAAAAAAAAAAAAAAAAAAGTGTGCATTCTTTTACAGTTATCTAAAACATCCCCATGTTGGCACACTGCACCAGTGTGTGACTGTAAATGTGTCGGAGTTTATATTTATATTATATTTTATATTTCCACTACTTAATCAGGCCACTCTTCTTCAAAGCATGAGGACGTTTTATTTCACATGTCATTGTGTTTGCATTGGCTCTCGTGTTGAAATATTTCATCCACAATCATTACTCTATATAGTGACACCTGCTTGATAACGGTTTGCCCGAGCATTGAAATTATTTTGCACTTAACTAGAACTCAATCAAATGGCTTTCCCAACTTATTTTTGCGTCTGTCCTGTGCGTAGCATATTATTTCTTCTGCGCGGTCGCACACACTCGCAGCTTGGAGGGAACATTGCCTCTAACCTAACCACTGTTGATGCTTTGAGGAACTGGCAGGTTGTTGGTTAAATATTCACCACTTTAACAAAACACGTCAGATTCAGTTTAAGATGCGACACTTTGCGGTCTGAACTGAAGTCACAAAATAATTAACAATATCATAACTCAAGAAACACAAGTACAAACCCCAATGACATACCTGTTTGTGTGTGTGTGTGTGTGTGTGTGTGTGTGTGTGTGTGTGTGTGTGTGGATGAGCTCATGTGTGTGACTAGTTGTTCTTTAATGTGCTGCTCTCCTTCACCTTTTCTCTTCCTCCATCCATCTTCCTCCTGTCCCTTATGGAGCTTCTCATCAAACACTCATCTGAGAAACCAACCATCTATTGTCTTAGGATCCAGTGGGCTATCATTTCAGTTTCTAACTGTGCAATGAAAACTTTGCGTGAATCTTAGTTTACATATTTTATGCACTATTTTTTAGAAATGACACACTTGCAGATTTAAAGTTCTTTAAATTAGCATTTTTATGTATTTGGTGCATTACACTTTTGTCTAAAGTGATTCACGTTACATTAAAGTTACTTTTGTTTTGTTTTCCAGTACAACTGTTGGAACATTCCTAAATCAATACGCATTTACTTGAAAAGCAAAATGACTTAAGGTAATAAGAATGTTTAGATATATTTATACTGGAAAACAAGACAAAAATACTGAGGAAGGTGCATAACTTTAATGTAACATAACTCACTTTGAATAAAAGCATGATGCATCAAATGCATATAAATGTAAGAACTTAGTAAGAACTCCTCAGAAATGAAAAGGAAAAAATAAATTAATTTTTTTGTGATGTATAAGTCCTTTATTAGTTCTCTCTCTGTCGCTATAGGCACAATGCGTCCCGTGCAGCGCAACTTCTATGACCCGTCCTCGGCTCCAGGCAAGGGCATCGTCTGGGAATGGGAAAACGACTGTGGCTCCTGGACACTGTATGACATGGAGCTGTGCGTCAGCATCCAGAACGCCTACGAGAAGCAGCACCCCTGGCTGGACCTGAGCTCGCTGGGCTTCAGCTACCTGGTGGATTTTGACGGGATGTCCCAAACCAACCGGCAGAGCCAGAGGAAGCGGCGTATTCGCAGACGGATGGACCTGGCCTACCCGCTCATTGCTGGATCCATCCCCAAATCCCAGTCCTGGCCGGTGGGCACCAACTCAGGCTCACCGTGCACCTGTCAGCAGTGCCTGCTGGTCAACAGCACACGGGCCGCATCCAACGCCATCCTGGCACTGCAGCAGAGGAGGAAGCTGTATGGGACGGAGGGCGGAGCCACCGCGGCCGTCGTCAGGCAGAGCAACACCTTCGCTGGCACCTCCCTCTGGTCGCCCACGACGACCGTTGCCAAGAGACACCATAACAACATATCACTGGGTGGCGGAGGAGGCGGGAAGGTGGACATGAACGTGGAAAAATTTCAAATTCACCCCCACCACCACGACCCATCACTCTAACGCATAATCATGCGCTTACTATTAACGGACAGAACAATCTGAACCGGCCGGGAACGCAGCGGATCACGGTGACAGCCAGCCGAGGATCCGTCCCTCCTGGGTAAGAGATGATTTGAGATCATATGTCACTGTTCCTGCTGTTTTCCAAAAGTGTTCCAGAATGTCTTTCCTCTCTCTTAAAGGGATAGTTCACCCAAATAGGAAAATTCTGTCATCATTTGCTTATGTTGTTCCAGACCTGTATGAGTTAAAGTTAGAGTTAGAGTTGAAGAATGTGGGTACCTAAAGGGTACCTTAGGTGCACCTAAGAAAAAAAGTTAAGCGCACCAGTGCAACCAGTGCAAAAAGTTAGTCTAGAGCCCTGTATCTATCTATCTGTCTATCTATCTGTCTATCTATCTGTCTGTCTATCTATCTATCTATCTATCTATCTATCTATCTATCTATCTATCCATCTATCTAGCGTTTTATCATTCACATCACTACATCAACCCTACCATTGTTTATTTCTACACTTCCCTATATTTCTATCGTTCATACAAACACAATATATAAACATACTATATAAAACACACACACACCCACTTGCACTTCATTGCATCATTCCTATCTTTGTTTATTGATGCTTTCAGTTTTGTAGAGATTGATCAGCTTGTACAGGGAAATAATCAATAGTGTCCAGTAGTGTCTTAATCAGTAAAACACACACACACGCACGCACATACGCTGCTGTAAAATTATCTGTAAATCTTGTCCTTTCCTATGAGCGTGTGAAAATCATTGTTTGAGAGCATCTTTGGTTGAGTTAAACCGCATAGATGTGTGTGTGTGTGTGTGTGTGTGTGTGTGTGTGTGTGTGTGTGTGTGTGTGTGTGTGTGTGTGTGTGTGTGTGTGTGTGTGTGACTTGGTTGCCGTCCAGCCTGTGATACACAAGGGGAAGATGAATAATGGATCAAGGCAAAACTGAGCCCCAGCAGAGACACACACACACACACACACACACACACACACACACACACACACACACACACACACACACACACACACACACACACAGTAAAGCACTTAAAGAAGGGGTGTAAATCCTAGTAACTGTGAAGTGGAAATGTTTTCTGAAACCACTAACACACTTCAGCAGAAACACTGATAGCAGAGCAGAGATAAAGAGACAGAAAAAGATATTGTGAAGACAGAATGACTTTGCTTTGTTCCCAGGCGCGCGGTTCACACACACAGGATGAGTGTGGTTAACACACACACACACACAAAAAAAAAAACAAAAAAAAAAAAAAAAACACACTACATGTGCATGTGCATAAACACAAACACACTCCAGCAGATACCGTGGTATAAACATGCATCACACATGCACAAAACAGCAGTGTTATAGCATGAACAAATTAGAACAGCTGTAGTGAGTATCTCTCACAGACTCGGTGGTTTTCATATCAATACAATGACATTTTCTACTCCCTACCACATTTATAATGAGTTTCAGCAAACAGTTGGACTTCTGTCCAAAAACAGTTTGACCTGCTTTAACTGAGCCAATATTATTTATTTTATTTTAATTTGTTTGGTTATATATATATTGTTTTATTTTATGTATATATATATATATATATATATAATATATATATATATATATATATATATATATAATATAATATATATTTGTACGTCGCTTTTGGATAAAAGCGTCATGTAAAAATAAAAAATAAATATATATATATATAATTTTTAAACTGTTATAGATCATATATATATATATATTTTTTTAATTGTTATTCTGTTTTTGTTTATATTTTATTTTGTATTTTGTATTTTATTTTGAATTTAATTTAATCTAATTTTATTTTATTTAATCTTCAATTCTAATCCTACTTATATATCACAAACACAATATAAACCACACATGTTATTTTTTTACAATATAGTAAATACAGAACTAGTTTGTTTGCTCTATTTAAGTCTGATTAGGTTACGTGTGATTTTAGCACCACCACTAGAGGGCAGAGTCTGACAGATCCTGATGCCCCAAACAGGCAGAGACAGACCTCCTACACAAACTTACTATGCAACACTATCTGTAGTTTCCACCAAATTCCCCATAGTTCAGTTTACTGTAGATGTCGCTGAAGCACACTTCAGCTCATTTATTCAATGGTTATGCTCTCATTAATCTTCACTTTTCGGCTGAACATTAACATTTGTGAGATTAATTCCATCTGAACAGTTTTGAGGTTAAATTATTTACATTTTTGTCAGTGATCTATCAGTGCATTTATTTTATGTTTCAAATTAAATGTTTTCATGTCTGTTCATTAATGTGGACAGTAATTCATTTTGATGTGTAGAGCAGCAAATGTTCAATTAATTGAATAATGTAATAATTCCATAAATCAGATGTGCATTTCAAACATCTTCGTTATTCACTATAACCTATAGGCCAGTTAAGTAGAATAATTTAATTTAATTTAATTTAATTTAAAATTTACGAAATTTAAAATAATTGAATTTTATTTTACTATTTTATTTTATTTTATTTTATTTTACAGTTAATTTAATAATGTAATAATAGAGGGATCATAAAAATAGCATATTTCGTATTTTGTTATTTTTTATTTAGTACTGTCTTGAATAAGCTATTTCACATAACTCTACCCAACTCTCTATGCTATTTCACATAACTATCTCTACCAAAAAAAAACAGACAAACTCCTTCTGCTCTCTCGGACAAATAAGGATTCTCCACACTGCTGCTGCTCTGTGTTTCATGGAAACCTGGCTGAATAACGCCGGACTCCATCTGCCGGACCGTTTACGCTGTTTAGAGCAGATCGCGCACGCAGAATCAACAGGGAAATCGCACGGCGGCAGGACATGCTTTTACATCAATGAACGGTGGTGTACAGATGTAAACTTTGTTAAAGAAGATGTGTGTTCAGACCTAGAAGTGCTCTTTGTTAACTGCAAGCCGTTCTATTCGCCGCAGGAGTTTCACTCGTTCATTCTGGTGAGTGTTTACATTCCTCCGCCAATTGCACGTAAGCCTGGCTTTACAGAAACTCGCTGACCAGATCACAGAGACAGAACAACAACAACCTTGGAATCTGTTTTAATTGTTTCTTGGTGACCTTTAATAAGCCGTCTCTCTCATCCCGTGAACTGCCAAAATACAGACAGCCATGTTACACGTCCCCACAAGAGACAAGTAATATATTGGATCACTGTTACACCACAATAAAAGATGCATATCTACTCTGTTCCACAAGGCAGCTTTGGGGCTCTCTGAATCACTGGCATTGTTTCATCTATCTCAACCTACAAGCAAAAACTTAAATCTGCTAAACCTGTAGTAAAGACTGTGAAGAGATGGGCCAGCTAAACAGAGCAGGATTTACAAGCTTGTTTTTACCTCACTGTTTGGAGTGTTTTTGAAGCTGCTACCACCTCAATCTGGATGAACTCACAGAGACTGTGACATACTATAATAGATTTTTGTGAGGATATACAGTAGGTAGACATCCAAAACGTCACTTCTACCGCCGTTCATTACCACCGCCGCGGCTCTGAAGATGCATTTGCAGCTTTTGACCGCTGAGTGGCGCTTTAATCACAAGTTTTCAAACAAAGCATCAAAGCACATTTAAGCAAATAGACGTCAGTTTTTGCCTCGCTGATGTGTTACATTTGATTTGGCTGCAGTCAGGGGAAAATGAAAGAAAAAACACTATAGTTAAAATATTTAATATTCACAGATGAAAGTTTGGTGATTATGAAGTTATGTGCATTTCTTAGAAGCGAATTCAAGCAGGATAAATGTCAAGCCTGTGCCTGAGCCTGTGCTTATATATATTTTCTCTAAGCTACACAGTATTACACCATATTTTAGATTTGACACATTTAATAGGTGTGCAGTATTATTTATATAATATGAATTATGTATTATATTATTCAAAAAGAAATTGTGGTTTACTTTGCATCAGAGCATTAAAAGTGGCTATTTTAGTGAGCTAGGCTACATGGATCTATATGCAAAAATGTCAATATCCTCATATATTAGGCCTATATTTTTAATTTATATTTTAAAAATTCCTTTAATAAAAACAACATGCATTTTGTTATTAGTTACCTGTCCTTTATTTTTGACAGACAACTTCTTGGGAAAACATATTTGTCTGTAGAAATTGTTGCGTGTTTTATAAATTATTTTCTTTATTTTAGTAAAACGTGAGGCACTGTATAATTTCGTTCCCCATTATTTAGGCCTAATTAAAACAAAGAAGCGAATAAATTAAACCTGCACGATTTAGCTAAATCATTGAAATTCTAAAGAATGGACGGATTAATAAAACTTCCTCCACGATTAAACCCAAGTTCTCTCATTATAATCACCAAAGTGCAAATGATGTAAAAAGAGCTTCATTAATAGACAACTTCAGTGATCTTTTAAAGGAGCCGCCGTTACTAAGAGCTTACATAAATTTAAGTTAAAAAAAAAAAATTGCAGCCGCATTTACAAATGCATGTATTTAAAATGTCTGCGTGCAGAGTGATGCTGAGTGCATGTACAGCATTTATTCTTATTTGTTTTATCTTCATTACAAATCTTGTTTGGTTTTATTTTGGATAATTGCATGTAAAAAAATAATTTAAGTTGTAATGCACATGCAAAATGTGAATAATTATTCATATTTAAGTGTTTGTGCGAAAATTATTAATGCACATGCAGGACAAGGAGAGCGCCCTCTAGATCACTTGAATTTTTTCCTGATAATGAATTAACTTAAAATTGTGGTGTCTCACATTACATGAGAAATATATCTACAAGAAAGCTTGAAATGTCTTTTAAACAAATCATTTCAGAACGAAAGCATTATGTAATCTGTGAAGGTTGTATTTCTCTTTAAATGCGCAGTTCATGTGGAGAGAGTCAGCACTGTGAATTTCATCTTCCAGCCGACAAAGAAAACATTTGTTTATTAATAAATAATTAAAACGTCTCCCTTTTTTTACAATTATTGGGCTACTTCTGCCTGTGCTTTGGGGGCAAACTTAATGCATGTGCTTGAGCTTGAGAAATATATTAAGGCTCATTATTATGGATTATAGATGTAAATGTAGTATAATCCTGCGATTAGTTGAATAATGACAAATGAACGACTAGTAACTAGAAAAAATCTTACATGAGAGGAGGCAATAGCCTCTAGACATCTCTCTGTTAAAGTTTTAAAAAGCATTTTATGCAGCGTTTTGCATAAATTCTTCTTTCAGAGCGGTCTTTAATGGAGAGATGCTTTAATGACTGATTTTTCCCTCTGAAACACAAAAACGAAAATTGGAAATAAAAA
>NC_056579.1:1292342-1292674 GCF_018340385.1 Cyprinus carpio
GACCGCTGTTTTAATTTCTTTGCTTTCAAATGTTAAACCATTGAGATATTTTAATAAACCAAATATTTTAAATAATTTTTCTAGTGGTTAAAACATGTGATATTTGACCTTTGGGTGTATCTGAGGCTGAGAATGACCTCTAAACTTGAGCTCCAGTAATATGGAAATGTTCACATGATTAGCAGGACACCCTTCTTATGCATCGTTTCAACGTGTATCATAAAATGCCTCACATTTTAATATTTCCCCACACACATTTGAGTCTCAAATGTCCAGTGACCCTAGAATCACCCCTGATGTAACCAAAGTAACGGGGATGTCGTGGGCTAATG
>NC_056579.1:1292824-1325062 GCF_018340385.1 Cyprinus carpio
TTCGTTCAGTTACGTATTGCTGGTCACCATACTTGGCTGTATGTCATGTCACTTTTCTTTTTTCACTTTTTAATCAATGAACACACACCGCCTGCACAGATGCCTAGTTTGTATACAGTATGTTCCGTCCGTCCCAAACCCAAATCAATGCGCTAGCCATGTTTCCCCAGTGTGCAGGAGTTTGTCCAGGCTTGGCCAGTGTAGTGTAGTGTAGGAAACCGGTTCAGCAGGCAAAGGGAACCAGCGTGTTGGTGTGGGTGTCACTCTGTCTCAGCTCCAGCATCGCCGATATCATGACCGCAGCGTCTGGCGCTGCACCTCAGTTTCCATGGTGATGACAGCAGACTGAAGACTGTGGCGTCTAAATCTACTTGCACAACTCTCATAGAAATTATTGGTGGGTGAAGGTGAAGGATTGAAGAGGAAAAGGAGAGAGGAGGGGGTCCTGAACCAGCACCAGCCTCTCTTGCTTCCTGCTTGGCTGCATTAATGGAGTGCGCTCTGAGGAGGCTTATGGAAGCTTATATACTAATGTATTTATCCTTCATGCAAACCGCTTAATATTTACGCAGGATTTTCGCCAGGATCCCACCCAAGCCTGCTTTTGTACCCACTAAGCGCCAGCTATTTAAGAGCTGATCCTCTGGTCTTCAAGATGAACTTAAACAGACACTTCCTGTTCGATTACAACAGCAGGGACTCCAAACAAAGTCATTCAAAACTCTCTAGTCTTCAAGATGACGGGAAACAGCGTTCACAGCCCCAACCCATTTACTGCCTTAATGTGATGCACTTCATGTGTATCACATTCAAAGAAAGAAAGAAAGAAAGAAAGAAAGAAAGAAAGAAAGAAAGAAAGAAAGAAAGAAAGAGAAATAATAATAGTAAAAAGTGTGAGAGTTAAAATAATAATGTTGCAAAAGTAAAGATGTAAAATTAGGAGGTTACATAAAAAACAACAATATAAAAAAAATAAACAAACAATACAAGAAAAATAAAAAATTAAATTTATTGTAGCACTTTTCTCAATGCATATAGTTTCATAAATGTTAAATCAAAAATAAAATTATAATATTATAATATAATGTAATATATTTATAATAATAATAATAATAATAATAATAATAATAATAAAATCAATATGTATATAATACATAATAATAATAATATTATTATTATTATTTATATTATTATTATTATTAATGAATATTTATAGTAAATACATATATATAATTAATTTTATGTATTTTTATGACACTTCATGGCTGTCTTAATTTCTCTTTAGTTTTGAAATGTTCAAATGGTGTTGAGAATAAAGCTGCAACATTACCAAAAATGGTAATGCTGTTCAGATTAAAGGCATAATATTACGATAATAAACAAACTCAAAGTGTTGAGAATAAAGCTGCAACATTACCAGATTATTCAATTCAGTTAAATTTAATTTTGTAAAGCACTTTTCACAAGGCATACTATTTAAAAAAAAAATAATTAAGTGATTAATGAAATTTTTTAAAATGCTTGAAAAAAGTCACTGCATTTTGAGATTAGTCATAATATTACTAGAAGTAAACGGTGAGGAAAACCATCAAATATTTAAATAATAAAGAATAAAGCAATACATAATACTGAATAATAATACAAATCACAAAATCTTGAGGAAATTGGAGGATTTAATTACAAATATATCATTATTATGATATTGAATTATATTTTAAGCACAAATTTACTGAGGAAGATACTCAATTTTTTTTTGCAATGCATCAAACATTTAATGCCATAACTGTGACTATAAGACTTGCTCTGATTTAACACCTCTTTAGGGCCTTAAATTGTGAAAGGGTGAATTAAGACCTTTTTAAAGGGGTCATATGATGCTGCTAAAAGAACATTATTTTGTGTATTTGGTGTAATGAAATGTGTTTATGCGGTTTAAGGGTAATTCTGATTCCTGAACAGTAAACTTTGAAGTGTCAGCTTTGTGAACATATGTTGATTATGTATCTAGTCAGAAAGTACTCATAAGAAAACTTTTTATTTTGGGTAAGGCTATTTCTGTCTCCATGATCTAAAAATGGGAGACTGACTGGTAAGTATTAAAAAACACATTATTTTCTCTACATACCAGTACATTATTATCTCCTCCTATGCCACGCCTTCTGAAACGCTATTAATTTTCACAAGGCTCATCAATTTGGAAAGCTAGGTGCTGTGATTGGCCAGTTATCCAGCTGCGCTGTGATTGGCTGAATGCTTCAAGCCCGCAGCGTAGACTGAAATGTTAATACTTTATCATACTCAGATGCCTTGTCTGGCCGAGTTTATCTATCAAAAACATAAACCCATTATAAAACGGACTATAAACATGATTTCTAGTCGCGGTTCTTTGAAGGCAAAACAAAGTAGTTTCAATCGGGCTTGAATGAGCAGAGGTGGGTGGCTTGAGAATGAAAGGCAGTACGTGACACAAGGAGCCGCATCTTTGGTCTTGCAGCAACCACATGAGATGTACCCCTGGCTGGACCCGTCCACGGTGAAAGCCGAATTCTTCGATCTTTACTGTAAAGTTGATGTATGTCCCCAGCGACCAGCACGGATCAGCTCCAGGCATGACAAAGTCGAGGTCATCCCTCTTTGGAAGTCCAAACAGTAGTTTTGTTTTCACAGGAAACACACAGCGCCTATAATGCGAGTATGCATGGGCGGCAACAACAATACACTACAATTGAATGAAAGGTACGCATCTTTCTTTATGCGGAACATCTGGCTGCATATAGTAAATCTCTTCCCACAATACTGAGACGCAGATATGTAGCGAAAGAACGAGCTCGTTCTCAAAGGCACAGGGACGTCAGTGTCTCAACTTTATATAAGAATGTCTCTCTTTGATTTGAGCACTTTAGTCTTGCAACTTCACAGATCTTCTTTATTCACCAAGAGCTTGTAACACTCCAAAGAGAAAAAGAAAATTTGAACAGATCATATGACAACATAAGACCTACAGAAAACCCCAGTCAGAGTAAAGCCTTCTGGCAGGTGTTTCTGCTGGACAGGGGAAGAACCTGTTTCATAATAGTCATTGATGTGGCTGAAAGTGGAGTAGAGATGAAGCAGCCAGATGTCCTTGTGTTATGATATTTAGCACAGAAGAATGGGCTGTTGCAAGTGGGATTAAGATATGCAGTAGGATGGCCGTGGTGGGATATGTGGATGGATGTATGGCTGCTGTGGGATTGCGTCAGATATCAAAAGCTTGCATGCACAACATTTTGAGAGAATGATATCACCTGAGCTCCTCAAACACGTGGCACATTACGTCAGTGGCACATTAGATAATTATGACCCTGGATGTGGGCACATGATTTCTTTACCATTACATCCACCTACAAACAAGCAACATGCATGAGAAAACAGCATCTGACAAGCCATCAAGAAAACAACAATAGTCAGATGAGATCCCCTTGGCATCATTTAATGGATGTTGTCTTAAAGAGCCATGGAGAACAAGCTACTGAACCCATGTTCACCTTACATTTAAGCCCACATAATGAATGGAGCAAGATACGCAAATATTCACTGCATATAGTAACACCAAAATTATTAAGCTACTTTGAAATGTCTGATATCAAATATCAAATTATTTTAATGCTATTTGTTACCCCTGTGGATCGGCTAAGTATTCTCCACTGAAAAGCATTTAAAAGGCAGCCACGCTTCGCCAAAAACATACTTTTGCACACATTCCTTCTTTTCTTTCTTTCTTTCTTCTTCTTCTTTTCTTTCTTTCTTCTTTTCTTTCTTTCTTTCTTTCTTTCTTTCTTCCTTCAAAACTACCCCACTTTTCTTTTTAATGAAGCTCAATGCATTTTGTTATAGTAACACTTTATAAATATTATATTAATAATAATGGCTTATTTAGTACTGTCATTACCATCTAATTTTCATTAAGTAAAAAAAAAAACATATGTATAAAAAAGTATTTTATAGATATTAGTGTTTGTGCAAAACTGAAAATTATACATATTTATAAATAATGCAATTAACTAAAATTAACTAACAATGATCAGTATTTATTTAATCAGCATTTCATTTATTCTTTGTTAAGGTTAATTATTAAAAAATACAATTGTCCATTGTTAGTTCGTAGATAGCTCAGGTCCATGGAATTAATTGTAATAATGAATTAGTAAAAATTTAAATTAATATTAACTGAAAATTATGTGTCACCCTCTCTATACACAGCATAATATGACATTGATGATATCAATAGTATTATTGCACTCATACATAACATTTACCTCTGTCAATACTGTTAATTTTTATTATAATGGTTAATAAATATATGGTAAAAAATATCCTATCTGCTAAATATTAGTGTAGTAAACTGAAAATTATACATATTTATAATACTCTCAAAAGATAGGAACATTTATTTTATGATAATATGTAGTTTCCAAGAAAACACAGGAGATATGTTATTGGTTCTGTTGCTTGTGGGCATCATCATCATATAATAACTGCTATTATTATTTAATGTTCTTTCAACCCTCAACGCTTCATGCAGAGCTTCTCAAACTACAGCATTATTGATTCGACTCGACACAAACAGCTCTAGAGAGGAGATGAACTTTATAGAAATCGCCGATGTCTGGTAGAGAGAGCTTGGTAAATGGCTTCTGTAACACTGTCTGCATAATTTCCTGCTGATGTGAGACTTTGTTGTTGTTGATTTGAAATAAAAGAGTTTGAGGTGATACATAATCTAGACGTTGAACATTTATGAAAAATAATCAACAAAAATGGATTGTTCAGTTAACTTTGGGAGGCCAGCCTGTTAAAGTCACAACCATCTGTTTAGTATATGACCTCATACATGTACATATCAACCTATTTGCAAAAACAGTAGCAAAAACAGTTTGGGTCAGAGTAATGGTGACAGAATGTGACCCTTTTCAAGCAAAGATCAAACACTGTCTTTTTTCTTCACTGTAACAAACACAAGCAAAATTAGCATTCTTAAAAATGCCTTTAGAAATATGTACAACACACATTGAAAATGACTGCATGCTTGACTATATCTACTATATTAATCATAAGTGTAGCGCGGTGCACTGGTTATGATATGAGCTGCACACATATTTGACATATGAGGCACATCTGGTCATCCTCAATAACTGCTAGCTGCTGTTCCTGCCCGTCGGGCGCTTCACTGCAGCTGCATCTAAAAGCACAGCCTTCCGAAGGAAGCTCACGGAGGAAACATACCTGTACTCGAGCTCAGCCGCTCACACCACCGCCTCAGCATGCAGCCCGCGTCCAACTCAATCCCACAGTATACACAGAACACAGTACTAGCGTAACTGGCAGATGGTGTGACGGTAAAAGCGGTTCACCCCGGAGGGTTTATCATTTTGGGTGAGGTTGTGCGAATTGGGTGGGTTATCATTTTATGCGAGACACGTGTGGTAGCTGTTTGGTCACGCATCTGTTGTTGGTGGCGGGCAGGGGGGTAAAGTTTGTTGCTCTTGCTCAAGGGCACCTCAGTACGTTGCGCGTTTGTATTGCCCTTTTTTGTGCTGTCGGCCCTGAGAATCGAACCCATCACAATCTTCTTATTTTGTGGGGTTAGGAGTCAAACTCATTCTACCATATTTAGCCATGACTTCCCCTTATGGCTGCATATTTTGTCACATTAAGTACAAAAACAAAACATATAGGAGACCAAAATCTGTTTTTGTCGCTGTGTTTTTTTTTGTTATGATTTGATCAGAGTCTAAGGCATGTTTGTATTGTCTGGAGCTCCATTTCATATATGACACAATATTGTATTTTAGAGAAACAGTCTAATAATTCCAACTGTTAGTATATAAACAAGAACTCTCGTAATAGTGTATTATAAAAAATATATAGTATTTTATATGG
Organism: Cyprinus carpio; assembly: GCF_018340385.1. NCBI lineage: Eukaryota > Metazoa > Chordata > Actinopteri > Cypriniformes > Cyprinidae > Cyprinus > Cyprinus carpio. The sequence continues at coordinate 1,298,747 of NC_056579.1, forward strand.
TTAAGGATACATAAACACACACACAATAATCAGATACGATATTTATATTAGTTTTTAGTTATTACAAATTTCTACTATGAATATGGCGTCTGACCTTGCTATTAGGTGATGTATTCACTTAGTTAGAATAATAAATAAATACAATGATCAATACATTTGCAACAGTATTTATTTAATCTTTGTTCATCGTTAATTATTAATATAAATACACATTGTCCTCTTTTTTTGTTTAGTTTCGTATTAGATTCCGTGTCAGGTCATGAATACTTTGTTGGCAATCGCCATGCATTAGGTAATTTGTTGTCAAGTTTACGTTACGTATAATCTTAGACTATTTGAGTAAGTTGATGTATTACTTTCTAGCTCTCTACTCCAGACACAGTGTAGATAATATGCTTGTGCTGTTGTACATTGTGTAGTTTGATATCAATTTTTTGTGATTCTTGCCATCGCTTCATACATCAACAGTTACCTCTTGGCACATTACTGTGACAAGGTTGTGGAGTATTTGATAGTATAAGTGTGCCATACAAATATAGATTCTGGTTTTGTGTTATGTTTGTGATTAAATCTGGTCTGATAATGCTACTTTTCCTAGTCGCTGGTTATACTGTTATGTGTATGCTCGTATTTGATTGTAATATTAGTGTTAGAGATAGAACTGATAGACAGAAATTGCTCGCGGAGCTATCTACCCTATTTATAACTCTACAACAGAAAGATAGCTTAGGGAGAAACATTTATTTATGATAATATGTGTAGTTTCCCAAGGGGAAACATAAAACACAGGATCATTTAGGAGGAGAGCAGGAGAGTATGAGGAGATAAGGAGAGATAGGAGAAGGGAGATAGTTATATAAGTATTATTATTTATAGATATAATTCATATTTATGTACAATATATATGAATATGGGTTTTGTCTATTGACCATTGATTTATGGATATGTATTATTAGGTTACGCAATAAGATAAATAAAAATACAATTCACAAGATGTGAGAATAGCTAAGAGTTTTTAAATAGAATTCTAGTTTGCCCATTCCACCAAGGGCTGACATTATTGACCAAAAATCACAGCATAAAAATTAAGTAAAAAAACAAGTTAATATTGTTGAAATGATTTTATTACAGTTTAAAATGAGTGTTTCAATTTGTAATATATTTTAAAATATAATTTGTATTCTGTGGAATGCATTTAAGCCTAGAATGCAATTTTCGAAGCATAATTCCCTCCATGAAGCTTCAAAGTATCATCACATTGACTCCACTCTAAGAAAGTCATTACATCGAAAAACATTTCATTGGATTAATTAACATTCAATGTTTTAAAAACAGTTGTTTTTTGCTGTGATTTGTGGAAGGGAAAAAATCATGCATTGAATTAACCATTTATCAAAAATTATAAAAATTAAAATAAAACTGAACTAAACTAAAAATCTTACTGACCCCAAACTTTTGAATGGTCTGTCTGTCTATCTGTCTGTTTGCTTATTTATTTATTTGTTAAATAATAATAATAATAATGAAAAATGCAACTGTCATGGTGAGTAAGATATATTTGTGGCCATTAAATGTATTCCATTCATCCATCATTGAAAGGAGAATCAAAATGTATATTTTTGGCCCTGCTTATAAATTTATGCACTGAAAACAAACTTTCATGTACAGTTAAAATATCATCTCCAAAATTGTGAATAGAAGATCAACTAAATCATGTATCTAAACACAATCTTTTGATTAATTAATAACTCTGCATATGTTTTCAAGATTCATCAATTATAAATCAATGTATTATTATTTTTTGGAGCCTGTACACTGTAGCTCAACCCATATTCATACATTTTTAAAGATTTGTTATAGCAAAGTGCAAATGGCTTGATTTGGGTTAGATCTTATTTCCAGTGTCAAATCTTTCCCTCTACTCTTCCCCGCTTCTCTTTGGCTTATTTCTTTCTTTAAAGACGATTTAACTTTCTGACACCCTGCAACAATGATGTTCATATGGCTTCTCAGTTTCTCATTTTCTACTCCTGTCCTTGGGGAATTATTCCAACTATTCAAACCAATTTATAGGAGCTCAACTTGCATTTGTTCCCAAACTAGTTTCACTATGATGAAATGAACACAAAAAATCTCCTTTGACCTTATTTTCTCCCCAAACCCCTCTTAGGAATATTAATTGAAACCCTGTAATAGAGCATTTCATCCAGAAAAAAAAAAAAACCCTGCTGATGTAGGTCATTAGAAAACATCTCGATAAATACGAATTATGTGAAGATTAATGTTTTTTCATCCTTTCTCAGTGCGTGTTTCATGCGGCCATAGAGCATTAATTGCAGTGGAAGTGGAAAAATTATACACTATTATTTTCATAATCACTGAAGTTTTCCTGCTAAAAAGAGCAGCTGATAAACGTAAAACAAGGCTATTACAACAATAGAATCTGAATAAGCTCTGACAAAAGAAATCATTCCAAAGATGGAAGGCCAAAGAATAATTGAAATATGTGTACGTGTGAAGAAAGTCAATAGATGTCGAAAAAAATCTGGAGAATTAAGCCACGGTGATATTTTACACGGGCAAATGCAAATATCTTTGGTTGTAATTACGGCTTCGGTCTTCGATCTTATTTTCTGGGTGAAATCTTTCCCTTATACACTTCTCTTTGGCTTATATCTCACTTCAAAGAAATTGTAACTTTCCTGATCGCCCTCTGCCAATAATAAAATATTTCACTTGTAAAAAGCTTTTCACTAGATTCTTTAAACTTTCTTTAAGATCAGATACAGTCTAAAAATTCATGCAATGTAATCAATGCGGACTTAAAATAAATAAATAAATAATAATAATAAACAAAAAATTAAATTACAAAAAAAATATATCTCTTTTTATGTTTTTTTTAATCGAAAATATGTAATACATGCTACGCATTGTGAAATAAATATAATCTAATTACTTAAGTTGTGGTTTTGAAATAGAATCTATGACAATCCATAAAATATAAATGATAAATTAAATTAAATCACTAAACAAAAAATAAAAGACTGGAATGCACAATAAATAAAGAAATCAATAAAAAAATAATAATAGAAATAACAACTAACTCCACTACAAAAGTATAATGTAAAAAAGAGACTTTAGAATTATGATAATGCAAAGTAAACAAATATAATAAATAAAAAAATAATATTAAAACACCAACAACATTGTATATGTAATGTATCAAAAACGGTTAATGCAATGCACTTAAATACCATAATTAATATAATTGTTATTTATATGAAAACAGACACATAAAATGATGTCAGGAGCACCGCTATAAACTAAATATATAAATATAATAAATAAATCAAAACTTGCAAAGTAATATAAATGCGAAAAGGCCAATATAATAAATCAATAAAATTAGTAAACTGAGAACTAAAGGCTCTAGTGATGTTACTTGTCTTGAGTTATAAATACAGCCTTGGTCTAATGTCCCGTCACAGTAATGACGAGCCTGAATGAGAAATGCATCCCATCTCCATTTAAACATGTGTATCATTATCCAGTCATTAGTGACCATTTAAAAACTCCTCATCTTGATACATCAGCTGCAATTGATTACGACCGCACTTCAAACAACGAAGCTCAAAACTCCATTACGTGGTTTCAGAATAATAATAAAATAAAATAACTAAAACGTATAATTAAAAACAAAACTTAGAATTATGTAATGCAAAGTAAACAAATAAATAAATAAATAAATAAAACAACAAAAACAATGTATGTAATGTAAAAATGTAATGCAATGCAATTAAATACAAATTTAAATAATTTTTTTTAATGAAAAACAGACACAAAAATTATGCAGTGCACTGCTAAATAAATAAATAAATAAATAAATAAATAAAATTGCAAAGTAATAAATTGCAAGCCAATATAATAAATTCAAAAATTAGCTAACTGAGAACTAAGGCTCAGTGATGTTACTTGTCTGTTAAGAGTAATACGCTTCCTTTGGTCGAAGCAGATGAAGTATTTCTTATATAAATATCCCACCTCAATTAAACAGTGTTTCATTATTCCAGCCAGTGACCTTAAAAACTCCTCATCTTGTACATCAGTGCATGATTACCGGCACTTCAAACACGAGCCAAAAAACTCCATTACGCGGTGTCAGACAACACTGGCATCAACATCAGTCAGACATGAACAGAAGAGAAGTCGAGAGTGACAAGATGCCAGATCACTTTCAATTAATAATTTGGTTGGACAGCGGAGTTCAAAGCCTAGAGCTGACTTTAGAAAAGGATGGCCGGAGGGACAGCAAGGCCACATATCAAAATGTATCAAGGAGAACAGCAAGAGATAAGGGGACCACGGTCAAAACTGACAGCTTCCTTAAAGATCAGATTAGGCTTTTAGCTGTCTGCTGTGGGCGGAGAGACAGGGAGACAACTGTTTTATGTACTTGCAGGAGGGGATGATGAGGGCTGCTTTGTCAAAAGGCGAGCAAAATAATGTCTACAACTTCTGAAAGCACAAACACAGATAGAAGAAAGAGGAAAACAGACTGTCTTTGTCCTGGAGTGCCACCGGCGTGATATTAGCGCTGTTCATGGACATTATGGAGTCCAAGATCCTGCGATTCTGGTTGACATTTTCAGCTGGGTCCATTTCTGACAGTCTGCAGTGGAGATATTGCCCACATCTGTCATGGTCTGGAAAGTGATGAACATTTCACTTCAAACGAATGCAGAAAACAGACGTATGGGGTTTCAGCAAGCTGGTCTCTTATCAGTAGTGTCAGAATACTATACTTTTTAACTTAGTGATGTAAACTGCATAGACTACTTACAAAATGCAGTCAGTTACTGATTATAAATTGCATGAAGAAAACTTCAGTTTAACTGTAGCAAATATTATTAATCTATTAGATTACATGTTTTAGGTAATGTCTTCTGACTACTTTTTGATTACTTTTGGCCTAATCACATATATTTGAAGTGGATGGATGCACCATGTTGATATAAAAATACTTTTTTTTAATTTATAATTTGTTAAATTACTGAAATATTTACTTACAATTTCAGGGGCACTTCAGTTAAATATTTCAGGTCAAGAATAATAAAATGTAATCATGTAACCCTTAAAAAGTAACTGATCTGATTAGAAGCATTTTAAAACATAATATAATAACAGTTATAAGTACTTAATTTTTGGAATCTGATTATGTAATCCAGATTACATATAATCAGTTACTACACAGCAATGGCAAACACATAGCAACGTCTTGGCAACCAAACACAAGACTTTAGCAGAGTGATATTTAAAAAAAAGAAAAAAACATTGCCATTGCTTAACATTGGTTTGCAAGATGCATGCTTATGTTTCATCATGCAAATTATTTTTGGATCAACTACTTATCTGAGATTCTTAGATTACTGAAGTAGCTAAATGCAGATGAGCATGGTGCACAAATGTCCCAAGTTCCTCTAAACCTGCCCAACAATACTGCACCATCCATAAAACATACAATCTTATCCATGTCAGGGTACTATATAGTAAATCTACAACAAAAACTAAAATTATGCAATGCAAAACAATAAAATAAAAGCTATATGTAATACAGTGCAATGAAACAGTGCAATTAAACAAAAAATCTAATCAAATTAAAAATGGAAACTAAACTTATGCAATGCAATAAAATGCACCGCAAAAAATGTAAATACAATGCAATAAAAATGAATTAATAAATAACTGACTCACAAAAAAATTAACATGGATACTTTACTTATGCAATGCTCTAAATTACCTTGCAAAAAATTGAAAAAAAAATTCAAGGCACAAAATGAATTAAAATAGTAACTGACTCAATGGCTAACGATCATATTTACTGGAAACCCTATGCCTGCATTTTTTCAGAAAGTGAGCCTTGTGTCTGCGGACATTACAAACATAGTATTGCACTCTTTCAGTCAGTTGCATGCATTTGTTTTTATCTCAACTCGATTGACTGAATGCCAGACATTTTACAGAGAAAAACATGACTTTCGGACAGAGCTCTGTGGTATTTAGCCATGTTTTTTATTATTATTTTATTATTATTAAAGGAGACACACTCACACAGGACACAGTCTTGCATTTACAAAAAACAGAGCGGACCGCAACAGAACAAGAATGCAGGGTCACTCGAGGACATGTTTTTTAAAAGTTTAACTACTTTCAGTTTGACACTTTACATCTTTTTAAAATACCACGAGACACAGACACAAAGTAACAGCAAAATTTTACATGCAACGGCAAAATAAGTTTCATATGAGGCAGAACATACTCAGTGACAATATACTCTTAAATGGTTGCAGCTCAGACAGTCACATATCATATCCTTGCATGAACTGTTTCTTATTTTTTACCCACTACTGTTCAGGGCAATATGTTGTTGTGGTCATTAAATTTGTCAATGTTGTTTGACAACGAAGATCTTATATGCTTCCGCTAAGGTTACATTTATTTAATCACCAAACCCGAACAACAAAAAAGTACATTCAATGAAATATCTTCAAATTTGACAAATGACTTTTGTGCTTAAATGTACATACATTTATGCGGGAAGGTCTGGATGTAAGGGTTTATTGGTGGCCCGTAATACGGGCGAGGGGGGACAGATCGAGTGTTCAGCCATCAATTACATCAATACAGTCTTGCATGGTACATTTGCTCCTACATCAGAAATACATGTCTACATATAGCTATTTTGCTGCAGATAAAATCGTTTCATTTTATTATCCATGGTTATGAATTTATGGTTTGCTTCTAATCGTTTGAGGAACACTGTAAAAGTTTTCCTTGATTTTTTTTAGAATGCAGCATTCATTTACAATAGAAATACCTTAAACGTTTCTAAGGTCCTTGCTTATTGCAGCAAATTTAATGAATGTTGATCATCACACAGGGGTCAAGTCCAATAATACCACAATTCGCTGCGTACAACCAAACCTTATTATCAATGTTGACGCCAGTTGGTGCTGCTTCATAACTTTTTTGGCGGAACTGTGAAACCTTTTTTTCATTTTCATGAATCCTTTGAAGCAACGCAAAGCATATTATGTAAAGTGATAAAATCATTTGTAAGATTATATCAATGTCTTTAGTGACACTTGGATTAATGAATGCCTCCTTGCTGAATACAAATTATTAATTTATTACTGACCCAAACTTTTTAACGGCAATGTGAAGGATATTTTGCTTTTCTTTTTTTATTTTATTTTTTATTTAATTTGACCTATAGTGACCCTCGGGTTGCCAAATCCTCAATAAGGAGTACATCTGCATATGCAGCTTTATTTCAAATAAGACTACAAAACCCCAAAGTCTTGACTGCTGAGTTTATATTGCTTTGGAGATGTTCTGCATTAATGCTCAGCAGGTTTTGCTCTCAACATTTTCATATGCCATGCTGTTGTTTCCCTTTACCCTGGGCTAAAGTCGCAGCCCTTTGCTATACCTGTCTTACCTGATGTGAATTTCTTATTCCACCAAAAGCTTCATAAACATTGAATGGTTGCCACCACTACTGGAAAAAAAAGATGTTTACTGAAATGGGCTGCACTGAGAAGCATAACACAACAAGGACCTACGGTGCTTTTCCCAGCGCTGAGGCCACAGCACACTGAGACGTGAAGCATTCATTTTACTGTGGGGATTATTAGTAATCACGCTGACGCTTCTATCAATCTCAGGGCTTGCGGTGCTGGATAATGTAGTTTAAGAGTGGGAAGAGGTCAAAACTCTTGGCCTACAGTCCAGCATTGTCCACTATCCAACTTTAACTTTGCTTCGTTGCATTGATGCACAGCACTAAAACATGTGCAATTGAATTGCGTGCCCGTTAAAATATGATTTACAATGCCGCAGTTCACCAAAGACTTTATGTTCTTCTAAATCTATGAAATAATCTCTAGCTAGATTTTGGTTGTCCTTAAAACAATATTTATGCTGAACATCTATTACCATATTTTGTGGTTCCTGTTCAAAAGGTGCCTGGTTTTAAAAAATTTCTTAAAATAATATAGTATTATGCTATATTAACACAGAGTTTGATGTCATGGAACCTCCGGGTCTTATTTTCTCTCTCACAACACTTCGTTTTTTACCCACATCCCAATGAGCAGAGGGTTTGTTATGCTGATGGCCAAGGCCAATTATTTCCTAATAAAAAGATTTCAAATAGACTTTAATGAATACACTAGTTCACACACCCAAGTCTATTTACATATTTGTATGCAAAGTCCCCCCGCTAAATTCGTAACAAATTCAGGACGAAGCCTACAACTTGTACTTTTTATGATTTTTGTGAAGGGTAGGTTTTAAAGGGCAGGGTTAGAGGGCCAAAGATAAACAGGTGAAGAGCGAAGAGGTTGTCCTTCGTATGAAGTCCTCTGAATTGTGTCAAAACACTCAGAAAATATTACGTACAATTGCTGTGCGATCAAGGTGTTTCAGTGCTGTTTCTTAAAATATTCAGCATTTTTTTTCTGGAAAAAAGATTTCCTGAAAATCCTTTAAACTAATTTGGTGTTCCTGATCAGAAAATAACTTTTGTTATTTTTTAGAAAAATTGCTTGTACTCTCCGATCCATTAGCTACATCATCACCAAAATCTTTAGGATTCCGCTTTTTTTTTTTGTTTTTCTTCCAAGTATATCACGGTTTTAAAACGACCCCTTTAATGTGTATGAAAATCATACAAATCACCTAATTGTTGGTAAAAACAAAAAAAAAAGGGAGTTGCTAGGCACAAAACTTTGCTCATGAACTCCTGTGATCTGCTCCGACAACACCCGTTCCAACAAAGTTGGGACAAGGACTGTACCAATTGTGACAATAAAAACCCGCATTCCATGATGTGGACCGTCATTCACATTTCAACTTTTTATTTTCAGACAATCCCACATAGATTCTATATCACATGTTCTACACACTGGAAGCATGTATCATTTTATGAGTGGAACAATAAGTTGATTATAATTTCATGGCATCAACACATCTCAAAAAGTTGGGACAGAGGCCATGTGTTAACCCACTGTGTGGCATCCCCTCTTCTTTTTATAACAGTCTGCAAGCGTCTAGGGACTGAGGGGAACAAGTTGCTCAAGTTTAGGAATAGGAATGTTGCGCCATTCTTGTCTAATACAGGCTTCTAGTTGCTCACCACTGTCTTAGGTCTTCTTTGTCACATCTTCCTCTTTATGATGCTCCAAATGTTTTCTATGGGTGAAAGATCTGGACTGCAGGCTGGCCATTTCAGTACCCGGATCCTTCTTCTACGCAGCCATGATGTTGTAATTGATGCAGTATGTGGTCTGGCATTGTCATGTTGTGGAAAAAGCACGGTCTTCCCTGACATGGAGGACCCGACGTCTGATGGGAGCATATGTTTGTTTTCTCGAACTGAGTCTCTGACTATCATTTTCAAGCATTGATGGTGCCTTTCCAGATGTGTAAGCTGCCCTTGGCCACACGCTACTCTGCACCCCGCAGACATCAGAGATGCAGGCTTCTGACTGAGCCGCTGATCAACAACTTGGTTTGTCCTTGTCACTCTTTTAGTCCGGCTGACATGGGCATCCCCCCCCCCCGGTTTTTTCCAAAAAGAACTTCAACTTGTTGATTATCTACTGACCACAGAACAGTTTTCCCACTTTGCCCTACAGTCCATTTTAATTAGCCATTGTGGTCCAGAGAAAACCCTTTGCCCGCTTCTAGGGAATCATGTTTCCGATATGGATGTCTTTTTTGGACCTATAGAGTTTTAAGCCGAGCCGGAACCGCCGAAGGGCACCGGTGGAGTTGTGTTCACATAAAAGACGACAACTGTTATTCTGGATAGTTATTCTCCTGAGCCCATTTGTGAGTGTAATCACATGATAACAGTAGCATTCCTGTATAGTGAATGCAGTGCTGATCTAAGGGCCCCAGACTCACGGGGCATCCCAGTATGGGTTGTTACCGGCCTTGACCCTCTACACACAGGAGATTGTTACCAGATTCTCTCTTAATCTTTGTGGATGATATTCATGCCCACTGAAGAGTGATGAGTAACTTCAAACTCTTTTGCAATTTTTCTTCCTGAGAAACTTCTTTCCCTGAATATTGCGTCCACTATTTTTCGCCTGCGCAGCATTGGGGGAATTGGTGATCCTCTGCCCATCTTGACTTCGAGAGACACTGCCACAACTACTGAGAGGCTCTTTTTATCACCCCAATCATGTTGCACAATTGACCTACATAAGTTGCAAATTGGTCCGCGGGATCAGTCTGTTTCCGTTACTATACATTGAACATTTTTACCATTCCGCTACCCGGGCCCCACGGATTATTTGCATAGCCTGTCCCCCATAAACACATCCTTTTGGGAATGTGAGCTCTCCATGAAGATCAAAATGAGAGCCGGAATTATTTGGCCATCGACAATGACACAAAATGGGGTTGGTATATTAACACCAGCATATTGGCTTCCATCTCGGGTCTTGAGTCGTTTTTATTATTCAGAGATTATGTGCATACATACCTCTTTTTGGAACTCCACGATCATCGATCTCCTGGATATACAATTGCCAACAATAAAGATTTCAAGTAGCTTTAAAATTGCATATATCTATAAAATATTCAGCCTAGTTTTGACCGTCAAACAAAAAAACAAAAAAAAAAACAGCTAGCAAAAATAATTTGCTCAGCCATTTTTTTATTTATTTTTTTTTTTTCAGGTAACACAAAATGCCTGACCTTTGCTTGTACGTTCTCTTGGTCATGTTATCACCAAAAATCTTGGATTCAAATCATGTTTCCATCACACTTGTTTTCTTCTCAAATCAGCCAAGGTTTTATTTTGTCTTTTTTGAGAACATGTTGATTGGTAGGCTTGATTGTCACTATGCACACCTCAGTTTTTTTGAATGAGAACTACATTATTAGTAATAATTTTTTTTTTTTCTATAATATTAAAATTTCAAAAAGAAATAAAAAACTTTGCTGTTTGAAAGAAAACAAGGTTGACAAAGATTGAATCCAGGATTGGTGATCATATTAATTAGAGAGCAATTATTTTGTGGCCACTCACCAATTTATCCAGTTTGATAACAAGCTTTTTGACAAAAAGAAACTCCTCTCCAGGTCAAACAGACCAGAACTCAGCATGAGGTTAATGAAAAAATGCGAAAGCATCGGACTTTTTAGTCATTATATACTTTCACCCCAATTAGACTGAAAGGCAGGGTTAAAATGCACAGAATGATATTTTAGTGTAGTAAAGACATCTTAGAAAAGAATTTCCGGCTCCTTCCTCATTTTCACAACCCTTTGCAAGGCATGGTAAGAAAAATCAGAAAAAAAAAAAAAAATGTTAAAATTTAAAATTAAACCATTTCTAGTTGTGGACAACAGTGCTGTACACCCCAATGAGACGACGGGTGCTGCTACCATCTGCCATAATTTGACCGACTATAATTAAAATGATTTCAAAATGAATTTCACAGTTGGGAGAATGGACAACACTGGTTTCTGGAACATTACTTTTTGGGATACATTTTCCTCTGCGTACACACTGCATGGGTGACGTTCAAATGCAAACACTGCACAGTAAATCTGAAACACTCAAAATCACCTACTCAAGAAAAAACACACCCATCCACCTCTCGGCCCGGCAGGGATTCGCCCAAGGCCAAGCCGCCTACTAAGAAGCCAGAATCAGGTTAAGCTAGCGCGCTGTTGCTAACGCTGTAGCACATCTGACATGACAGCGCTCGCTGACCGTCATAAATCAAGCCGTTCTTTCGCTTCAAAGCTCAAGCGACTTCGGTGAAGATTGGGCATGTGTACATCAACCTGAATTAGAGGTGAGGTTCAGAGATCAATACACCTAGAGAACCTCTGTGAAACTCTCGTTATGTTTCGGGAGCTAAAAGCCTGCGCATTCTCGACACTCTGAGCCTGGTGCCACATCCAGTATACTGCCCTACCAGCACTGCAGTGATAGACAAGGATTTGACTGACAAATCCAACGCACTAACAGTTCAAAAGATGTTTTACAGCCAAGCTGCAGCACACTATATTCTACATGCTGTCATTGCAGTCGGTCTGGTGCTCTTGCAGTGCATGTCATGCACATCACCTGGTTTATCAATGCATATGCATATTAAGTTTTTGGTGCAACCTAAACTGTGGCCCATAACTCATCCTACTTTATATATTCATCAAATTTCTAATATGCAAAAACACCCTTTGACTGTTTTAAGAGAATATTTCACCCATAAAAGTTTGTCATCATTTGCTTTGATGTAGACTATAAGTGAAAATGACTTAAATTGATCATCATATTATTGACCTGGGCCGCAATTAATGCACGGGTTACCTGGGCTTCAGCAAAGGGCCACGGGAGGGGGAGGAACCGTATGCGGAAAATATTGTAATCGGATTTTATAATTCGGTGGCTGTCACTTTACAATCTAGCTATCGCTGGGCTTTGACATGCACGTGCGGGGGCGTTTGAAGTCTCATGCTCGAGAAGTGCCAGTCAAAACCATCCACGCAACGAACCATGCACGTACTGTTGATGAATTTTATTGGATTTCAGAAAATTAAATAATGCCCACTGTTACAGTCACAGTGGGCATTATTTAATTTTCTGAAATCCAATAAAATTCATCATTGTCTGAAAGCANTGGCAAGTGTCCCTTCCGTCTACTTTCCCGAGCGTCATTCACACTAGCCTCGGGCAATCGGGCAGTCCTTATTGTCGAGCCCTGGAAGGGCCCCTCGAGAGGTAAAGCCCAGGGGCCCCTTATAGTCTTAATGCGGCCCTGCATATGACTTTAAATTCAGTGCACAAGCCATATGGACCACTGTAATATTGCTTTTTTGTCCTTTCGAAGCTTGGCAGGAAACATTGAGACATTTTAAAATTTAGAGCCTTAGTTCACACTATTATATAAATTATTATGTAACATAAATCTGTTAAGTTCTATTAAGTTACAGTCACTGTTCTTTATTTTTATTATTATTATTATTATTATTTCAGTGAACATTATGTAAAATCTGTTTTTAAACTTAGAGCAAAAGTAGACTTTAAAAAGTATTTTTTTTTTACAGTGTTTCTTTCTTTCTTCAAACACATAATAAGTTTTGAGATCTGATGTAGATTATAAGTGAAAAATGGCTTGAATTTATCTATTTTCTTCACATCATTACGCAGCATTTTTGTCCTGTTTTACAAAAAAAAAAAAAAAAAAACACTTCTCACCACTTCCCATTGCAGATTATTATGACCAAATGTCTGATATCATTGTGTTCATAAATATTAATCTTTATGTTTTGTTTTCACTAGAAGGTCACACAGGTTTGGAATGGCATGATGGACGTTGTATGTGATGTGGAATAGAATCGCTTCATTTGTTAGGACATTTTTGCGTTATGGTTCCAGTGATCCCTTTAAACTAGCAGTCATCATGCGTCTATGTCATGCCCGACCATTTGAACCAATGACCCACTCTAAACATTTGCTCTGGCAATGTTGTGAAATCCTTCCACAGTGACCTGAACTGATCATACTACCGTTGCAGTCATGCACTTACTCACTGTAAAGCTCCAGATGTGTTCAATTGGCCGTCCTGGGAAGGGAAGGAAAGGTGTTTGGAGAAAGAAAGACCAACAGCATGATCAGACAGACAGACCAGAAGACAGGAACGAAGCAGAACAGACAGACCATCCGACCATGGAAGGTACCGCACCTGGACCTCCTAGGACCAGCAGAAGACAGACCGACAGACAGTAGGTAATGGGGGAATTTGGCTTGGGGAAGGAAATTCATTTTGGATGTTGGCCTGGGGGTAAATCAAAAGTTCTGTCCTGATGAATTCGTGAATTTTCTAGGTAGAATAAATTATCTGCATAAACTTGTGGCTTGACACCCAATTTTCATATCCAAATCAGAGGATGCAGAAGCAGAAATTCTACCACTGTCAATAAATTGGATTGAGGGATGGGGACGCCAGTGCGGAGGGAGGATTATGTAAGAAATATTACATAAGTATGATATCAGAAGAGGACACGGCTTGCTGAAGCACAGAAATAATGGCAAACAGATAGGTTGGGTGCCTTTTTGTCCCCTTTCCCTCCCCTTTTTTAGCAGTAGAATAGACAGGTGTAGGTAGAGCTTACAGAGACAGATCAGAAAACAGTCTGTCTGGTTATGAAGTCTTCAATGCAGTGGCCCAACTAAACCGGTTCGTTTTCTCTGAAGAGTTTCTCAGTAGTAAAAGAGCACCTACCTTTAAAGTTCCAAAAACCTCAAAATAAGTGCCAACATTTACTCATAACATTGCGGAAAACATAACTATTAACATCCCATTCAGGGGGAAAACGTATGGAGAAACGTAAGTCGGAACAAAGCAGGGCTGAGTGCGACATCTATAGACAGAAAGTAACGGTAATTGCCTTAGGCCGCCTTCTGGCTCCTCGATCTCGTGCGTGGACCTCCATTCTACCATAAACATTCCCTACATTCCATATTCAAATATTCTTATTCATATTCTATTATTCCATTATTCAAGTTTTATTGCATGGTTATATCATCAAACTGTCTATTTAGAGACCCAATTACTGTTCTTTAAATTATTATTATGATTTTAACATTATGTTTTAACTCTTGTGGGGGCAACAAATTACAGACAGACTCAAAAAAAGATAATATTTTTCTTTATTTATTATTACATTGTTCACGCTTTCATTTCGTTACGATTTTTGAATAGTGCACATTTACAATGTGTTGAATGGACTTTCCTTGACATGGAAATTCATGTGTCACGTAAAAAGGTGTTGCATTCATGGATAAACATTCTATTTTGTGTTTCTGTGTTTTCTAATAAAAACATCATTTCAAATACTCTTTCAGACATACTTACAGTTTACTTTTTCCCGTGACAGTGGTTGCTAATGCCAAGTCAAGCACTGTTTCTATTGGAGTAACTATAGATATATTGTTGGAAGCTCTCTGTGGTCTACAATGTTACATTTCGGACTGCTCCTGTAAGTGCTTAGGAAGCTCGTTGTTTTTTTACAGGACCGTTCTCTGTGCGACTCTTTTTGCAAACCGGGCTATCCTCGCTGGTTCCCTGTTAATGATGAGAAATCTCACTCCTTTCTATATCTGAGAGCAAATTTGCGTGTTGCTTTCCTCGCTAGTATATTCTGGCTCTGCGGTAGCGAGACGGGTTTTGTGTACTTGGCTTTTGATTTCTTGTCGCTCTTTTTGTTCTTTTGTGTCTATAGCTGCACCTGGCTGCTGGCTCAATACCGCTCTCCGCTCATTACTATGAGCCCCAGTGGCATCCCATGCCAATACTAACAGGGGAACAGGAGGGGCTCTGGTTTTCCCCTACGATTGTCTAACGGGTGGTCTAGCTGTCGATTCACCATCTGTTACAACACCAATGCCACCCAAATCCTTCAGCTGATCTGGACTGGGAAGCAGGAATGCTCAGGCCCAGCACAGAAAGCTAGTGGTGTGTGATCTCTCTTCTTCCAAATAACGACTTCAAGAAACCAAAAATAGAAAAAAAAAATAGAAAAAACAAAAAAAAAAAAAAACTGATTGGCGGGTTGAAATAGATGCGTGGTGTTCAGTCTTCTGCCAGTCGTGAAAACTGGAAGACCAATTAGAAAATTTTTGCATAGTTTTTCTATTTGAATATACTTTAAAAAATAATTTATTCCTGTGATGCCCAAAGCTGAATTTTCAGCATCACATTACTTACCCAGCCTTCAGTCGTCACACATGTAACATCCAGTCTATCACATGATCATTTAGAAATCATTCTAATATTCTGATTTTATTATGAGTGTTGGAAACAGTTCTGCTGTCTAATATATTTTGATGAATAAAAGGTTAAAAAAGAACTGCATTTATTCAAAAATAAAAAAAAAAAAAATTCTAATAATATATATTCTAATAATATATTTTCTTTTTACTATCACTTTTTATCAATTTAACACATCCTTGCTGAATAAAAAGTATTGATTTTTTATTTAAAAAAAAGAAGAAAAAAAAAAATTACTGACCCCAAATTACTGACCAGTAGTGTATATTGTTATTACAAAATATTTATATTTTAAGAAACATAGCTTCTTCTTCTTCTTGGTTTTGCTTTTTTTTTTTTTTTACTTTTTTATTCATCAATAATATATCACAAGATTATTCTATTTTTTACTGTTATTTTGTATCAAATAAATGCAGGGCTTAGTAAAAGAGCAGAAGAAGAAATAACTTCTTTCAAAAACATTAAAAATAAATAGTAATTGCTTCCAAACTTTTTGATCTGTACTGCATATAACCAGTATATAAAAGATTAGAGTATGTGTTTTAAAAGCAAACATATACTATTTCTG
The DNA here is from genome assembly GCF_018340385.1 of Cyprinus carpio. Taxonomy (NCBI): domain Eukaryota; kingdom Metazoa; phylum Chordata; class Actinopteri; order Cypriniformes; family Cyprinidae; genus Cyprinus; species Cyprinus carpio. The sequence continues at coordinate 1,315,172 of NC_056579.1, forward strand.
TCTTTCTACTTCAAAATTTCATTCATTAAATGTCTTATTCTCCTTTTTTGTAATTTGTGATTTACTACCTATTTCTGAGGTGTTAAAAACTGTGAGACACCAAAGGCTCTTCCTTTATCCTATGGGAAACTACAGTTACAGTCATTTAGTACATACAGGAATTTAGGGAGAGTAATTTTACTAAACAGTATTTAAAATATGTGTGAATTGGACTATTTTTAAGGTTTTTAAAATGACATTTGTTTCATCTAGGTTTTTGTGAAAGAAAGAAAACACTTCCTGTACAGCCTAACATCAATTATTAATATTAAATAGGCGAATTTATTTAAACACTCACAAAAAATAATTTTGACATGGAAGTGAATAAGGGAGCAAGAGCAATTTTTTTTTTTTTTGTGATTGGCAGTAGAGAGAAATGGTCATCTAAAAAAGTATCTAGAGAAGTAAGCTGGATAGAAATCAATTTGTGATATGAATGTGTTTGGATTTGGATGCCTTGCACTGAAAATCTGTGAAACGTTCTACTGCACGCGTGACAACCAATATAAACCCCCCCCAGACTGCAGTGTGAAAATAGAATTTTATGTACACATGTTGGTGTATTGAAATTTCAATGCTCAAGAGACAATTTATTTATAATATTTGTGAAAAATGTAAATCTATCCTCTGAAACATTGCAAGTGTTTAAATGTGTTGAGGCGGCCAGGGAAAGAGTAGGCGCCAATAAGAATCTCAAATAATGGTCAGAAACCCTTAATGTACTATAAAAACCCTCCATGCGAACACAACTTATGCAATATGCTCATTTACAGGTTCTTGCTCCATTTAAATACCAGTTGCATTTTAGTGCATATACACGGTGCATGTATTTACCTGTGTGTTTTTACACCTGTGGAGCTTTAAAGAATCACACTGTCCCGCAGTTCTGCTCTTTCACATTACATTACTGCGATGTGCATGCCCAGTTTCCATGAATCGTTGTTTTTCCTCAGACTCCCAGAACGTGTTTTTCTAAGCTCTCGCTGTGTACATCTCACACTCTTAAATTTTTCTTAATTCCCAAATCGCACCACCAATAACTCCCTCTGAACTTACTCACATGAAGCTTTGGACGCTGCCTTTGCCTCTCGCATGAAATCTCTTATAAAACATACCAAATTTCACTTCGGTCATACACCATCTGACCATATGATATTAGTAACGCTTAAAGATGCAACTCACTTCTTCTTCATTTATCCGTCATGAAGATGCTACATGCACATATGGTGTGCTTGTTGTTGGAGTGGGATTATGGACGCCCCCCCCCCCAGTGCATATAAAGACAGTTAACTGTGATGTAAGTATGACGGGCCACCAGCCCAGTTTGATTTACTTGGAGAATCTTGTGACTCGTTGGAAGTATAAAAAGAAAACACACACGCAGTACTTATCAGGGACCTGGTGGCTCTTTTGTAGGCCACGCATATTTTCAGCTCTACCTCAAACATCCCACGCTTGTGACTAGTTCCACCCTCATTAAGACAACTCCCCCCACCACAACTCCAACGAGCAACAGAAGATTTCACAGAATGTTTAGCCATATTGCCAGACGTATAATGGTTCGATTTCTGATGACTGTCGGTCTTGCTTTAATGTATTTAATCCATTACATTTATAATGAATAAATTTATTGGATGTATTAGCGGTGCGCGTGCACATAAAATACAACCGTGGCCTTAACAAGCTCAAGACGAGAAGACTTGAAGGGAAAAGAGCATCAGAATAATCGATTGCTCTTTTCCTCTGTTAAAACAAATTACCCTGCACTGTTTCTTTGGCTGATTAAACACCATCCCAAATGTCATCTTTCTTCTTTCGTTCCCTCTCCAGTGGTCATAAATAGCATTTATTGGAGATTTTTCTCATCAGATGCATGTTTCACGGTGCTCTTTTCCATATAAAAACCCTCAAATCTCGACTGGTAACCTGCCGCCGACACTTGATGTCATTAAGACCTGACCTTTGAGGATGAACAACAAACATAAAACATCAGTTAGAGAGCATGTCACGTCTTTAATCATATCTTAAATGAATTTCAGCTGGGGATTTATGTGGCAGAAGCTTTATTGGGTTTTAAATTCATTTTAAGAGGACACATCTGAATTTGTAAAAGCGGGATTGTAGGGCTTTAATTTACTAAACTTGTTAAAGAAAGTTCAAAATGTTGTAAAGTAGTACCATTTTTGGATGTTAAATAACCCTGAATGGGTTGCTTAAAGGACCCAGCATCTGAATTCAAATATGAGGATTTATAATATCTCAACCAGTGTATTGAAGCATTTGAGTGAGAATCCTTGAGCTTAGGGTTTAAAACCCCCCCCCCCCCCCCGCGCCCCCCAAAGAATTATATAGTACCCACCCCCCCCCCCCCCCCGACCCCACCTGCCCCCACCCCCAGCCAACACACAGCTGAGATTCTTGTGGAGGGGAAAAGGGGGGGGGAAAAGCGTCGAGACGGCGAGTTAATAAGAGAAAAAAAATATATAAAGAATTATAATAAAGAAATTATTATTGGATGTTTAAAAGAAAACTAGATCCGAACCTCACTAAAAAAGTTGCGCAAACTGTGAGATGGTGTTTGATTCTGTTTAAAGAGCATAAATGCCATGCTCTGGATGTTTAATGTTCACTTACAGGTACATGCGAGGAATTCACTTAAAATCCACCTAACCCAAATATGTAGGCAAATAGCAAAGTTGAGGGCTGGGTTCTAAGGTGGGGGGGTGTGGGTGCGTGTGTTATTATCGGTAACTACAAACCTATTAAACGTTTTTTGTTTATTAAAATAAAGTTTGTTAAAACAGTTTTATACATGTACCTATCAACATAATACAAATATTAATAAATATTAATAATAATAGAAATGTTGGATGAAAGACGCAAAAATGAGAAAAGTTGGCTACAAATAAAAACAAATAGAATAAAGAAACAAAACAAAACAAAAAACAAAAACAAAAAAAAATAAATAAAACTGAACTAAAACTGAAATACAAAATAAAAGAATAAAAATGACAATAAATTAACCAACAAACAAACAACTGAACTAAAACTTAAAAACGTAAACCCAAGTAGCTGTTTATTTGAAAAAAGAGAAAACAGTACATAAAATTAAACAAAAAACAAATGAAAACTGAACTTAAACTAAAACTGAAATAAAAATGCATTAAACATAAATAGTTATTAGTTAAGAAAAAGAATAATGACAAAAGCACATGATAAAATTTCTAGAAACCAAAATAAATAAAAAAAAAATAATATATATATATATATATATATATATATATATATATATATATATATAAATTCAATGCATTATAGATTAGATTAGATTAGATAGAAATGATCACAATAGCACATAAACAAAATGAAAATCAATTAACCTAAATTCAATTCATTTGTAATTAATACAATAAATACTATTATATATATATATATTATTTATTTGTATATACTATATTATTTATTTTTTTTTTTTTTTTTTAATTATATAGATATTATTTCTTATATATATATTATAATAGAATTAATATGCTTATAGATAGGATTAGCATTATTATTAGATTGATTAATTCAACTGTATTGTCATTTGAAAATGTTAAGGGTACAAGGCAACGAAATGAGTTATATATACTTATTAATAGATAATAATGCACATGAATATGACAGGGCACTGTTTATAAAAGAAAAAGAAGGAAGAGAAAAGGAAGAGAAGAGAAAAAGAAAGAAGAAAAAAAAAATCCTCAAATAAGCTTGGTGACATCCTAAAAAATGCAACTCAAAAATATCTTCTTGACAATGAATGATTCACAAAAGGTAATATAAGGAATACGTATGTAAGTCACTACAGCAATATAAGGAATACGTATGTAAGTCACTACAGCAGGACATGTGTAAGGTCACTCCTCGCTAGTGAGGACTGATGGTTACACAACATATACTCATCTAATAAAATTATTGATTCATATTTACACGATATTTACTGATGGATTACATTAATTCTCTGATTATGATTATCATACAGTGGACTGCATTTCATTTCCATATGCATTAACTGAGTCGCATCTGATTAAATTACAGAACGTAAAAGTGCTTTGACACTTTCCAGGTTTATAAATGGTCTAATAATGCTCTTAAACAGCTAATGCATTAACCCAGTCATGGCCCGGAAAGGCAAAGAGACAGAAAAACCCTCACATCTGGAGCCAGCCACAGTAAAGAAGGGCCGGTGTAAAGAGTTATGCGTTTTTATTTTTGTGTAAAAATGAGCACTCTGTTTGCCCTTGAAACGGGGTCTGCAGCATGGGGGACACGAGGAAATAATCCTAACAGTCCGAAATCACACACAAAGCCCCTCCAAATGAAGGAGTGAAATTGTGTGAAAGGATTGATTTTGTGTGACTTGTGGGCATCTCCTCCCGGACACACACAGCAGAGCTAGCTTTTTCCAGATAGTCTGGAGAGAAACAGAGCTCAGGATAAATCAATCTGGCCAATATAATGATGTGGCCCCAAGTTTTGCATGGAAAAAAAACAAAAAATACAAGATAATTCTGTTTATTTTCCCATACGTGGAAGAAGAAGAGACAAGATATTAATAGTTGCTAGTGAATTTTCAATTTGCAAGAGGTCCACATCTGAATTTTTATTCATTATTGTGAATATCTTAAGTTATATATGTCGTATGCAAAATTTGTACGACATATTTATGTTTGTCACATTACAGAACAAGTGCTCAAATGAACATTTCATTGGAAAAAAAAAAGTTTCTTGAGATGAAATATCAAATAAATAAATAAAATAATTATTTAATTCCAGCTACTTGCCAAGGCGACATTATCCATTTTAATTTCATTTAACTTGATTTAATAAATTACTAAAACTAAAATGAAACTCAACAAAAGCTATATAGACATTTAAAAAACAAATTATAAGCACAATAAATATATATTTTATATTTTGTGCCGCAATCCATGTTTTTTTCTACAACACTGTCCAAACTCCAGCACTTAAAGGTGCATGTTTTCTCCATGATAAGAATCGTGATCAAAATCATGCTTTAAAAAATTAAGTTAAACATGAGTTCAGTTATGTAGTTTTCTTTGGGGATTTAAGTTTTGGATCAGCATATTGGTTTCTGGGCTCTTTAAAGCACAGGAAATATATAATTTGTTTTCACCTTTTTATGGTAAAATATGAAGTTAATTTTGAGTATTAATAGCCCTATTTCCCATATGTGGGTCAAAAATGCTTTACCATCTGCTATCCATAAATCTAATTATATACAAGCACTGTTAAATATGTTCAGGCTCAGATTTAGTAAGAAAGTAAATAGCAAGCTGTCATTTAACAGATGCTTTCGTATAAAGCCATTTATAGTAAACATATTAAAGTCGTTCATAGGGGCTCGTGTCGGTTTAGCGGAATAGTTCTCAGTGGGATTGTGTTGTAGATCTCTGTGCGGCCTCGAAGCATTCATGTATTTGGCCATATCTTCCCTGTTTGATAAGATCATATAAAGCATTGCATGGTGCCCTATGGAGTGGTGAAAGAACTTGGGCAAGTGCCAAAATGCCCATATGGTAGTTCTTTTATACAATTTTGGCTAAGGGACGGGAAGAGAAAGTCTGATTCATTACAAATATTACAGCTCAACATCTGATTTTTCAAACGTGTTTTCATTGACAAAAAAAGAAGTTTTATAAGAATATGTACTGTCAATTTATTCCAACACAGGTTAGTTAGTATCATTCGAGATACCTATATTCTACGTTTTTTATTAGTATATATTAGTATTTAGATATATATTTAATTACCTTTTTATTTTTATTTCTGTTTTCATTTTAATTTTTTTGTTACATTTTCGCGTTTTGTTTAAACGTGTTTATTTTTGTGTATTTTTTTTTGTTTCCACTGAGAGGAATTTATTTAATTATACCTAATAACGTTAATGGCCACAAAAAACGACAAACACAAAAATTGCTTTTAAAAGTATTTGAAATTGAAAAACAAAAATATTTATATATAATATATATAACAAAAAATAGAAAATAGTAAACAGTGTATACTAAATTTCAATAAGACATTTGTTACTAAATACAGATTATCTAGAGTGTATCTTGTACACCTTATTCCTCGATGAATTTTAGAGTGAAATGTGAGAAAATCCAACTTGAAGTCTGCTATTAAACAGCATTTCAATAAATTCTCACCCAAACCACATGACGATGCGCTTCAGAAGCTACAAAGTGATCATGTCTACGAACAAAACACAAACACACTCAGACGCAGAAAAACAACAATCAAGAGCACTTAACACTGGGGGAATTGCTTAATAACATCGACAGTCGATGGTCACATTGACTAGAAAAAAGGTTTCTGAAAAATCAGCATAATTACCAAGCCCCGATGCACTACGAGGAATCCCAACAGGCGAGCTGGTCACAACCATGTGTTAAAAGCGTTTCTATCAGAGGTGATCCCTCCTGGCGATTCGGGGACTGCTACTTCGTTCTCAGCTGAGGGGATCAGCTTTGCCCGCCCAAGCTCTCAGGAACATTACTTAATCCCGTCACCAGGACGTACGCTAAACTCTCCCTGGAGACAAAATGTATGAGATGTTAGGCCTTAGCTACAGACAGCTTATTGTGCATTGTTCTCCATCACTCTCAACACGAGAGTTCTGAGTATTGTCGCTGGATTAGATGCTTGTGTCACAGTGTTTTTCTTCTTGGTTGTTGGTTTTTTGAGATGTTTTCACTTGGACACTTCCGCTTTTTACTGTTTAGATAATGGAAACGACTTCAAAAATACACTACTTTTGAAAGGTTTGGGGTCAGTAAGATTTGAAGGAAGACTTATGCTCACCAAGGCTCACCAAAACTGTGAAATGTTATGCGCTTGTTTTTAAAAAGCACTGTTTTCTTATAGGATTTATGTTAAAATGGTAATAAATTTATTTTTACTGTGGTGGCAATTGCTGAACCGTTTCAGCAACCTATGTACCTCCAGCTATACAAAAATTCACTGTGCCAGTCTAAAAGAAAAAAGTCCACACAACCCACCCCACACGTTAATCAAAACCGGTGAAACGTGTGCCTACTAAAATAAAAAAACAAAAACAAAACAACTAAATCAGTAATCTAATCAGTCACATTTTACATTTGTTTGGGTGATGCACCTGGTGAACATTACAAATATATAGAATGTGATAATCATCAAATTGTAGCAATGAAAAGTCACAGATACAGTAATTATTTTACGCCTAAACACACAAACATAAACAATAAAAATGAAAAGACACAGATACATTTTATCTTTCTGACTCTGACCTTATAGCATATGCATTTGTGGGAGTTTCTCTTTCAGATGCAGTATTTATGGGAGGCAAGGTGATTTACTAAGATTTGCAATAATCAGTTTACTGCTATTTTTACCATTATTTTACACCCCAAAAAGCATGTCTTACTCATTTTGCATCTCTGTTGTTAACAGATTATACACACGTGATTAATTAATTTGTGCTGCTCTTGGTAGATTCATATGTCACTATGTAAATTAAATCATCTCTCACTGTCAGTAGATAAACCGCAGAGCCTATACTCCCATTGGTGCTTTTAAGGGATTGTGGTCAGTGGTGACTTTTTAAGGGGATTGTGGGTTTCTTCATATCTTCAATTCATGCCGTTTACCCGAAGATCCTTGGGCCCTTGAAGGTAGCGCTCCGCGACGAGCACCGCTCCTGCCGTGTGCCTGGGGCGGGTGGGCCAAAGGAGGACCAAGAGGCCCACACTTTGCAAAGCGACAAAAAAGACAATTCAAAAGGCACAAACAAACAAAAGGGGCAACAAGAATCTTCCGGTTCATAGCTGGCTTTTTATTATGCCCTATGAATTTTTTGGTGGGCTTTGGATGACGTTTGTCAACCTCATAGTGTGTGTGAGACCTTAAAAAAAAAAAAAAACAAAAAAAAAAAAAAAAAAAACTTTACCTGATTTGGACAACCTTTGGTGTGATTTTTGGCGGTTACTTTTATAGCCATTACAACTTTACGGCATGTTAAAAATTATAGAATATGTCTTTACTTTCACATTTGATCAAGGTGTTAAGAATAGTTTCATCGCCCAAAATTGAACATTATGCTATCAAGTGAATAATCCTCATCCATGTTGTCCAAACTGTGGGAGTTTTCTTTCTCGTCATGCGCGAAGGGTCTGGTGTTAACGGGTTGCATCTAGAAGTGGAATTCCTGGAGTGGCAAGAACCTGTCTCGATTGGTAACCCCACCATCAACCACACCCGCACAGGCGTCTGCTGCCGCAGGGGGTGCGGTGCGGCGTGTGCGTGACGAGGCGGGGAGGGACTGGACCGTTGTGGCTGGTTGCATGGGGATATGGATAATAATAAATTCCTCCCACTATGGAAGTCAATGGCTGTACAGAAGAAAGAAAATTATACTCATTGGGGGCAAACTATCCCTTTATTGCATCATTGATGAATACAAGTATTATTTAGAATACTACTACTACTAATAATAATAATAATAATAATAATAATAATAATAATAATAATAATAATAATAATTAAATGCATTTCTGTAGAGTTGAGACTGTTAACAACGTGATTGATTAGAATGCAAGTGACCAAGTGTAAATGCCCTCTTTTTTGTCTTTTGTAAATGGATTTCCATGCAAATGTTGTATTTGTTGGCCCACGTCCACCTACCAGCGTTTAGAGCTCGGGTAAGCAGATTGATAGCCGGGTGTGGGCTTTATTTATCATTGTGCAGAGGTCCTACAGTGCATTTGATTAATGTGTCCTCCATACGATCAATCTCAGGGATTGATCCCTCAAATAGAAGCACCATGGGCTATGGTTTCCAATCACTTGTAATTTTCATGACCCTGTTTATGAACATGTGAAGGTAGAAATAACAGCATTGCAGAGAAGAAAAAAAAGTGATGAGTTTTTCCTCTGACAATGTAATTTTAAATGCACGAGTACCTGCAGAATAGGAAATTAGCCTTAACATCTCATTACAGACAGAGAAGAATTGTTTGAGAAGACAGCTCTTGTCATAATTAGCGCTGGCAGCTCTTAAGCAGATACGGAAGACAAATGTCCCACTCAAGACATCATTCAATGCTATTTGATGGGAAAAAAACGGTCATACTTGCAAACCCAACTGTTCTCATTTTAAACAAGCTCTTACAGAATGAGACATTAACATGGTTCTAAATTCAATAATAGTGCAAAGCAAGGCAAAACACACTGCCAAGATGCCAGAGTGTTGCTATGCAATGATCTGGACGGTTGCTAGAAGGTCTTCATGTAACTAACTATTGTGAGAGGGAACCAGTGTCACTTGGTTGTCTATAAAAGGTAACAACACTAAAAAAAACTTCTTTGCTTTGGGCAGTAAATTATCACATAGTAAGTCATGTGCTATTCAAGCCAGCATGTGACACCTTACAAAAAAAAAAAAAAAAAAAAAAAAAAACCAAACATATATATATATATATCTATAATAATTAGATATATATTATAGATATAATCATAATATTAATATTTATTGATATAAGATCTATATATAGATATACGATATTATATATATATATAATATATATATATATATTAATATTTGTCTTTATATCTATATACTACATTAATATATTTTAAACATTTTAATTATATACAATAAATATTCTAATATTAAAACCCATAAAAAAACTATATAGATGTGTTAAACAACAAAACCTGTCACTATAGCCCTAGACAGATATAACCAAAAATTTTTTTTGTATACATCAACATCCTCTTTTCTTCTGACATCATGTCCCACTGATGTCTCAATAA
>NC_056579.1:1325215-1330215 GCF_018340385.1 Cyprinus carpio
TTTTGTGTCTACTCAAAAATCAGCCTTTTCTTATGACATAATGTCCCACTGATGTTCTAAATATAATAATAATAATAATAATAATAATAATCATAATAATAATAATATAATAATAATAATAATGAAATGCGGACTTACAAAAAGAAAAACAAACAAAAAAAACTGTAAATAACAAAAACGAAACACATCATTAATATTACAATTGTAGGTCTGATTAACCTTCAGGGAAAATAATTGGCACAATAATATAAAAAAAAAAAAACCTAAATTATGTCATGAAATTTATAAAATAATTAATACAATCAATAAAAAACATCCAGGTATTCCTGAATGAACCATAATCACGATCAATAGTGTTGAGATCATTAATATATACTCATAAGTATATACCTATATTATGTTACACACACACACACACATCTATATAATAATATCTATATATATATATATCTATATGTATAATATATATATTATATATATAGATATATACATAATTGTTAAAAAAAAAATGTGTCTTATGCTCACCAAGGCTGCATTTATATGATTACAAATCCACAATAATAATAAAAAAACAAAAAAACTGAAACCTTTTGAAGTATTATTTAATTTAATATATGTTTCTATTTGAATAGATGTTAAATGTAATTTATTCCTGTGATGCAAAGCTACATTTTCAGTATCATTACTTCAGTCTTCAGTGTCACATGTCTAGCAAGCAGCAGTAAGCCATGAGAAGCTGTGCATTACAGTGACTTTACTTTGCTCAAAGGTTGTTTTTGGTAAATCAACACAATTTTCCCTACAGAACAGCCACACCAAGAAAACCAGTCAAAGCATGAGAGTAAAGTGATTATTCCCCTTCTACATAACTAGTCTGATTATGAGGTCTTTGACCTGCAGGTAAAACATTGATTCATTGATGTGGCTATGACTTAAGGGGCACAGAAGCGGCTGTCTGTTGACAGTCAATCAATGATATGCCTTGGCTCTCATAAAGAATCACGATGCCAGGATATGCACGCCAGCACTTCCTCAGGAAACTCATTATAAAATGTGAATTGAGAAAATAAAGAAAGCTCTGTGGGGATCTATGCCAAAACCGAGAATACATGTTGTTGTCTGGTGTGAAAACAAATGATGGGATTCTAAATGGAAGTTTGGTTTAAGACTGCCGACACGTTTTGGGTAAAGTGACTTTTTAACGCTTCAGTTCAGTCATAAAGCTATCATAAGGAAGCATTTCATTTACTTTATCCTTTTATCAATATTACTGATTAACATTTAGTCCACTTATTATGTTATAACAAGACTTTGTGCACCACCAATTGTCATCATTTAGTTTTTTATGACCATATTTAACCTTTTTAAACTAAGAATTAAACAGGATTTTAGCTAGATTTTAGATGTTTAAATATTAAAAACGTTATCTTATTAAATACAAAAATGTGTATATGATGCACCATGCATATGGACACATTTATGCTGATTTAAAAGTATATATATAAATAGATATATATATATATATCTATATATATCTATATAGTATATAACACACAAAATAGATATATATATATATATATCTATATCTATATATATATATATATATATATATATATATATAAATTTATATATATATATTATATATATTTGTGGCAGTTTATCTTTAGGAAAAATAATGCCACAATGTCAAAAATAAAAAATTATAAAAAAAAAAAATACTAAGTAAATAAATAAATACATACATGCAAAAATAAATGTGCATATTCATATTTCAAAAGAGTAAGAAATTCCTGTTTTCTTATTACCTAAATTCACAAATGTCTTTAAATAATAATAATAATAATAATAATAATAACAACAATAATAATAATAATAATTCAATAGAATAGAATAGAAATTACAAAAAAGGAAATTGAAAATAATCAAAAACGCATTATTGTCATACACTTTTTTTAGTAGTCATAATTCGTCATGAAATTAAATGAATAAATAGCATAATGCACATTCATATTTCAAAAGAGCAATAAAAAAATCCTTTTTTTTTTTTCTTATGACGTAAGGTCACAAATGTCTTCGGTCTCTATACTGTTAGAGATTTAAAAGTTATTTTGTTATCTTCAGTTGAAGTGCTGAGATTTTCATTGTGGAGGTAATGGGGCATTTGTTTGGAAAATGCAAAGACAGTGAAATGGAAAAGCCATTAAAAAAAAGGCACAAAAATGAATAAGAGAAAAGTGGTCAATAAATGACATTTCTTGTGCTTTTTTGTGCAAATATGCCCTTATTTACAATCCAGCCAGAATTTCTTCAGTTGAGAAATTTTTGAGATTATTTGGATCAAACATGCTTATTAGGTCAAACTATGCAAAACTAGACACAACTAGACACAACTTCTTATGGAGACATGTTATATATATATATATATTATAATATATATATTAATATATATATATATATATTATATATATATTATTCTACATACACGTATAATAATATACATATATATATATATCATATATATATATATCCTATATATATCTTTTTACACAACACACTCACTGGACACTATTAGGTACACCTTGCTAGTACTGGTTGGACCCGCCTTTTGCCTCAGAGATTCAAGAAGGTGTTGGAAACATTCCTCAGTTGAAGATTTGGTCCCATATTGACATGATAGCATCAGCGCAGTTGCTGCAGATTTTCTGTCTGGTGCACATCCATGATGCAAATCTCTCCGTTCCACCACAGATCCCAAAGCTGCTCTATTGGATTGAGATCTGGTGACTGTGGAGGCCATTTGAGTAAAGTGCACTCATTGTCATGTTCAAGAAACCAGTCTGAGATGATCTGAGCTTTGTGACATGGTGCTTATACCTGCTGGAAGTAGCCATCAGAAATGGGTACATGGTGGTCATAAAGGTATGGACATGGTCAGCAACAATTACTCAGGTAGGCGCTGTGCCCTTTTAAAGTGATGCTCAATTGGTACTAAGGGGCCCAAAGTGTGCCAAATAAATATACCCCACACCATTACACCACCATCACCCAGCCCAATCCCTGACCATTGAGACAGGCAGGATGGATCCATGCTTTCATGTTCTTTACGCCAAATTCTGACCCTACCATCTGAATGTCGCAGCAGAAATCAAGACTCATCAGACCAGGCAATGTTATTGCAATCTTATTTCCAATATTGTCCCAATTTCAGTATATATATATATATATATACTGTATTCTCTTAAAAATGATTAAAAATGACTTTTTATCTTCCAATTCTGATTTGTTTTCTCAGAAAATAAACACACAAACGTCACAACATAAAGTCATAAATTCAAAATATAAACACATTAAACTAACTAATTTACCCTTTTTCTCACAATTTCAAGTTTATATCACGCTGTTCTGACCTTGTTACTCACACTTCTGAGACGTAAACTGTTAATTACAAGAATTACAGAAATGTGAGATAAGAAGCCGCAACAAGCAGAAACAAGCTTCCTGATCACATTTGTGTATGAAATGTTTTGCATTATTTTTGTGAATATACCGTACTCTACAAACAGTACTATATTCTGTCAATTCCTAGACTCTGTTAATTATGTGAATTTTGAGACAAGAAATCAATGAGAAGGATATTAATAACATTTGAGCCACAAACCCAGCAGTTTATTTCCACAGCGCTGAATTACACACATATGGCTCCCTAAAGTTTGGTCTTGACTGCCGAAATGTCTTGTTTTGTAGCTTTTCTCTCTGTCTGTCTCCCTCCTCCAGCGTCTTTAGACACAGTCAGACCCCCCCCCCCCCCCCTTTCAGTAAGTATTCCACGTGGCGCGCTCATCGCATTCCAGTGCTCGGTCTCCTCGCAGCCAGGTAATTTATCATTTATTGCTCTACGACAACTGAGTAATTGAACCTTTTGCCCGCGGAATGTTCACTGGCAACCTGGTGGCCATTTCTCCCATCCAGCCTCACAGTGGCCACATTTCAGGGACCTTGGGGTGGAAAATGGTAGGCGGCAGGGATCTCATTTATAGAAAAAAGCCAAGATGGTTAGTAGGTATCCACACCTTGCATTCCACCTCTAGAGTGATCTGAACCTTCAGATGCCTAGTGGCACTGATAGGAACAGACAAGGGATTATGACACCAACTAGCCTAAAAACACAGTGATAAGATCCTAATAAAAAAACAAAAAACCGCAGCATGCTGCTCTGGATAAGGGTGAATCTCATGAAAATCTGGCCAGGTTATATTTTAATGCAAAATCACAAGAAAGAAATTGCAAATTCGAAGACAACAGAGCCTAGTTTTCTTATGGGGGGTGATTAATATAAGTACAATTAAAAATAAATAAATAAAACAATTTAAACACAAAACAAACAAAACTATATATTTAAAATGAAATAATAAAAAAAAATAACAATAATACTAATGAATGAATACTAAGACTTTTAGTGGTGTTCAACCCCCCTTATAATGCATTGTACTGTATGATCTCTTGAAAAAATTGTGATCATTTGTATAATACTTATTATATATAATACTTACTGTATCTATCCATTCACCTTTACAACACATGATGCATTACAAATAAAGAAAAAAGACAAAAAAAAATACAAAAAGATATAACACACTTGCATGTATATTATGAATACCTTTATAATGCATTATATATAACTTGTTACAATTTTTTTAAGGAATTCAGTGGAATTGTATGAAATCTGATTATCATGTTATATTTTAATGTTTGACCAAATAATAGTCTAGAAATAAAAGGGGATCAAGATTCAAGATTCAAGATACAAGATACACGATTATATAGATAATATATAACCAGCAGTGAAATGTCAATCACAGTACACTGAAAAAAAAAAAAAAAAAAAAGACCACTCAGACATTGAGTAAATTTCAATATTAAAGGGGTCATATGATGTGATTTAAATTTTTCCTTTCTCTTTGGAGTGTTACAAGCTCTTGGTGCATGAAGAAGATCTGTAA
>NC_056579.1:1340215-1348174 GCF_018340385.1 Cyprinus carpio
CACTAACCATTAGGCCAAGAGTTCCCCAAAGCTTCCTGGTTTGGACTGGAATCGGACCCGGGTCTCCCGCTTGGCAGGCAAGTACCACTGAACCACCAATGCAGATAATGTTAAAATGACATATGTTCTCTATGGCTGTTATACATCATAGAATTTTATTAATACAAATACTTTTCTGAAATTTCTCTTTTTTTTTCTGACTCTGATTGGATGAGTCATTGTAGTCGTCTTATTCATAGCAAAGTCACTTTGACACATGGCCTTGTTGCTTTAATAATTGCATGATGAAAGATTTTTAAAGTGTTTCCAGAAGGCATAATTGAACGTAACTATTATGCCATTAACAAACATTCTTACATAACATAAACCAACTGATTAATGAAACAGTCAGAATTATTATTTTTTTTTTTTTCAGGTTTTCAGAAACACTTTAATATGTAACTTTCAATATGTAATTATATGAACAAACATTTTAAACATTACATAATGATAAACCAATTGATTAATGAATCAGAAAGTCAGAAAAATGTTTCAGATATTTTTAGATATATGAAAGAAGAAACAATGGTAAGGAATGAAGAATGAAGAAATACATAAAAATAATATAATGAATAATATTACATATCACAGATTAGTAGTTTGTGTGTGTGTGTGTGTGTGTGTGTGTGAGTGTGTGTGTACATTGCATTTTGTATTTTTAATATACAGTATACACTTTACCACACAAAAGTTTTTCTATAGAAGTTAAGACTTTTATTCTGCAAGGATTAAAATGATCAAAAGTGACAGTAAAGGCATTTATAATGTCACAAAAATTATATTTCAAATAAATAATGTTATTCTGAATTATTTCTATTCATCAAAGTATCCTGAAAAAAATGTATTGCAGTTTCCACAAAAATATGAAACAGCACTAATAATAAGAATAATAAGATAAGATAATAATAAGAAATGTTTCTTGAGCAGCAAATAATCATATTAGAATGATTTCTGAAGATCATGTGACACTGAAGACTGGAGTAATGATGCTGAAAAATTCACAGAAAATTGATCACAGAAATAAATTACATTTGAAAGTATATTCATATTGAAAACAGTTATTTTAAATAGTAATAATATTTCACAATATTTCAGATTTTACTGTATTTCTGATATCTAATACATCTACAGTATATTCCTATTTCAATGTACATTAACTACTGATCTGTGAAGCATTATAGATTTTATCAAAGCTATTTTATTGCTCACACATTAATGAAAATAAATACAAAGTGTTAAAGAAAGTAAGAAAAAAAAAAAAGAATTAGAAGAAGAAATAAGGACCAGACAGCAGCACAATGGCAATCTCTATTTCACAGCTGCGCTGTCTGGGCCAATCCAATAACCCAGCAGCACACGAGGGCTCGTCCCAGCGTGCTCAGCATGTGACATGTTTACGGCGGGCCGCTGTGTGACGGCCGCTGGTCCGGCAAGCTGCCGTTACAGAGCAGAACCGCTCTCTAGCTTCGCCATCATCAGCCAGCAAACTTCGAGTGCTGATTCACTGGGCCTGACCTTCAGAGAGACTGGGCCAAAGCCAGTGTCTGTGTGTGCCATGATTAATGAGAGAGGCCAAGTCCAGACAGAATGAAGGCAGAGGATGAGGAAGAGTTTTTATGTGCGTGAGACAAGTGTGGCGAAGACAGACAGGGAGTGAGACAGAAAAAGCAAAAACAGAGAGTTATAACTGCTCTCTCCTGGTGAGGTTTCTAAATTACTGGTACTCACAGACAGATAGTCAATTCTCAAAGCAGACCCTGGATCTCAGTAACAGTGTGCTGCTTTCATTAGGGTCCAATATCAGCGCCGGCCCTTAAATCTTGCCTTCATATTTTTCCAATGTTCGGGCTTCTCTCATTTAATGCTGAATTCCCTTTACATAAAACACTCAGAACATCACAAACCCTCTTATTAAAGGGTCAGGAAATACTACATTACTAAGCTCATAATCACTATGA
The DNA here is from genome assembly GCF_018340385.1 of Cyprinus carpio. NCBI lineage: Eukaryota > Metazoa > Chordata > Actinopteri > Cypriniformes > Cyprinidae > Cyprinus > Cyprinus carpio. The sequence continues at coordinate 1,342,213 of NC_056579.1, forward strand.
CAAAATTTCATAAACTTTGATGAAAAATATTAATTGACATCCTTTAAAATGTTGCATTAAATGTTAACTATGACTATATAAAATATATATATATTTATTGAAACATATAGATTCTCGTAAGTTTTAATTCATGGGGTTGCCAGATGTTTAAATCCCCCTCTCAGAGCTTCTCTCTTAAAAGGACACATTTTCTGTCCTGTGTTTTATTTTATTTGTGCAACCTGGCAACCATTCGCTTGCACTCTTTCTGTGGAAAAAAAGGCTGATGAGCTGAAAATGAAAAGTTTTAAGATATTCTGCTCAAATGAAAGTGTAATAAAGCCAGTCTGTGTTTCTTCATGTGGACGTTTGCACTGTTTGGTGTGACTAAATCTGCCATCAAACTTTCACAGTGATGAAATGTAATAAATCCAAACATGGATGTCGACTTTATTGTTTGCAATTGAGGAGGCTGAATAAATGCACTTACACAACCTCTGTGCCACAATACAAAGCCTTTCTTGTTGTTTTTATAGTAAAAAATCTTCCAGGATCAAAATCTTCTATATATAACTAAAAACTACACATTTAATCATCCGATGCAGATCCTGATTTTAACTTAATGTGAGATAAAACTGTTTGTCTGTTTCTATTCTTCCTGTCCGAATTTCCTCCACTAAACCATGCTCTTTAAAGTCAGCTTCCTAGAATTGGTCTGATTTATGGAAAGTATTGCAGGCGTACATATGAACAGGAAATCATCTGTGAAACCCCCCCGTCTGAATCCTCCAAGGCTTGCGTTTCCTAATACAGTCAGTCACCTGTTGGTCGTGATTCCTTGGATTCAATGCAGGTACTCCAGGCTATTCAATTAGTTCAAATTATTTTCACACCTTTTTTTTTTTTATAGCTTTTGAGCCCCAGCAGACCCTCTTCCTTCATAATTTATTAAACAAACACCAGAATATTTGTTCTTCCATTTATAATGAGAAATATGAGCCAGTTTAGTTTTTCACTCCTGGCAAAAGATGTCAAAAGTTCCTGCTGCTTTTCGGCTTCATTCAGACGCTCAGAGGGAAACGGAAAGCAAACAACAGCCCCCACAGTTTTTTCCCCTACTAGTTTACATCTATCTATCTATCTATCTATCTATCTATCTATCTATCTATCTATCTATCTATCTATCTATCTATCCATCCATCCATCCATCCATCCATCTTGATGATCATTTTATTTTTTCTACCAATTTCCTTAAGAAATAAATTTTATCCATTAAGAGTACACATACTGTTTTTCAGTTTGCTTTAGACTGCCTTAATGTCCCGTAATTCAGTTTTTGCAGTGTCCGCTTTTTGACTCTCAGGTTATAAATAATGAGGTATTTGAGTCTTGAGGTCTAAATAATGAATAAAAATTTATAAAAAATGTTGAATTCAAGATTATTTATATTAAATTTATTTCTACAATCCAAATAATTTAGAAAAAAAAAACATATTGAATTTAAATAATATATTTCATAAAATATATTAGACAAAAAAAAAAAATATTCTGTCAACGATGTTACTAACCAAACACTCCCCCTAGAAAACTAAAAAAAAAATTGATCTCCAATGAACTATTGTCAAGGAGAATATTAATTGTGTATGTTGGGTACATTTGCAATGATTTGCAATAGTTTTTAAGATTTTAATTCAAATACATATTAAAATTTGTGGTTAACCTGATCAAGACAATAACATTTGGTTGGGCTGACAAGGCCTGGCATTGAAATCATGTGTCAAAATGGTGAGATTTGTCAACTATGGTTACCAGTTATATATACAGTTCGTCTGTAACTTAAGCCCTGATTCAGATGGTAATTGTTTCTCATTGGGACGTACACTATTTTCAACATTTACAGGGGCTAGTCTGTGATTTTATTGCCGTCCGAAGCCAGAATGTCTGTGTTTTTCTCCCACCATCCACGTAAAATTTTTTATTTTTTTTTTGACAAACACCCAAAGTTGTGTGGCAATTGAATTGCCATCTGAATCCACATCTCTGAGTTTACAAGAAGAAACTGATTCAAAATTCACTGTTTAAATCCTTTTTGACCTCCAAACTCCGTAATTGTTGCACTTTGCTCTAATTTGCATGCATATTTATCACTGAAGTTGTGGAAAGTATTTACAAGAATAATATTGCATAACTGCTCCACCACAGCGAGTGAGGAGCTGTTAAGAACAAAAAGAAGAAAGAAAAGAAAAGCACATAAACATTTGAAATGGGTCATTATTATGGAAGCAACATGCATGCAATACAATTATATACATAAAAATGTAAACCAAGCACCTTTATGTTCACCTTATGTAAATAAAAGGTTGCATTTAACTTATGTTCTCCTGATCTCCACATTTTTAAAGGCATCCATCATTTTTGAGAGATAAAAAGCAAGACAGAAAACCATTTCAACTAGCACTTCTAATCACACATTAAACATCATTCTTTAAATTTACAGGAGAGTTACTAATCAAATAATAAATAGGATATTATTAAATATGAATTTATTCTCATAATTCCAAGCATATGACATTTTTAGTGACTGGCCAGGTGAGCAGCACGTTCCTGGGTTTGTAGGATCACAGAACTTGCTTCTCCATTGTGAGTAAATCACCATCCGACCGAATCCATGAGTTTTAACACTGAGGTGCCATGTAAATTTATTTTTACATGAGAAACAATTACCTTCTGAATAGGGCTATAGTTGACAAACACCATATGCAAAGTGCAAATGCAAACAGTTTACTTCTGCAGAAACTTGGTGCTTTTTTTAAATCATTGAGAGCTAAATGAATCTGACTCGCTCAACAGATGTGCAGTGCTCCAAATCACAGCCCAGACTGCTGTTTTTATCCTAAAAACAGTCGCAATAGTGTGTGATCTTCAGTCATAGGAGGAAAAAACACAGTTCAGAGCACTGCACATCTGCTGCGGCGCAGCTTTCTGGTCGTCCCTCCGTTGCTGCCCGCGACTGCTGGAAAAACAGTGGGTTGACACGGATAATAAAGATGAGCTTTCCAAAAATTCAGAGGGGAGCTTGAATGACAGCTGCTGGAGGACGCTACGCCAGGAAATATGGGGTGACAACTGTAGCTCTAGGTCCCCCTCTCGATTTTTGGAGGGAAAGTCAACGGCGAAGCAACTTAACAGCGCAGACTTGATCCCCACCTGAGGCTTTTTCTGATTAAAGTGTGTTCGAAACTGCCACCTGTCTCCCCACGATGAAATCAATCCAGGCCGCCGAGAGCCCCCGTTCCTAAATCGAAAGTTCTCTCTTTGCCATCAATCAGCAGAGGGGTATCTGACAGCCCTTTGAGTGGCATCTGGTGTCTGTGAACATTTTTATGAGCATCAAGGCCATTATTTGCCTGTTTGTGGGTCCTTGCCTGCACTCGGCTCACCTTGAGCTTTGCTAATTTGGCATTGCTGAGGAACATTGACATCAATCACTTGAGAACAACCAATTAGCCTCTTAGCCTTGGCTCTCCCTTGCTCCCATTACGTCTTGGTGGAGAAGTGCCGTGCCAATCACCGACAACAGATTTCAATCAGATGCGCTCAAGAGTTACTGAACAAGCTTTGGGGATATATTGACTCAAAAATCGGACCCCTACCAGCATGAGGAACGCTCAGTAACCCAATGAAGTTTATTACAGCCGATCAGCTACTTTGGGATGCACATATAAATAAAATAGAATAGAATAAATTAGAATAAAAAAAAATCAAAAAAAAATAAAAATAAATTAAATTAAATTAAATAAAATAAAAAATAAAATAAAATAAAAAAAAAAATAAAATAAAATAAAAAAAATTAAATTAAATTATGTATTATTCTAGGAGATTTCAATTAGCATGGGTTCAAATCTGTTTGACTTCCTTTGGAACTTGAGTTATTGAAATGGTCAAATAAAATAAAATAAAATAAAATAAAATAAAATAAAATAAAATAAAATAAAAAAAAAAATAAATCAAAGTATAATAATAAATCAAAGTAAAATAATAAAAAAAATAAAAATAAATATTAAATATATATATTTTTTTTTACTAAAACAAACTAAAATAAAATAAATCAAAATAAAATAAAATAAAATAAAATAATTTATAATTCATAAAAATATTATGGCTATTAATAATAATAATAATCTTACAATTGTGCTCTAATTGATCTATTGTGCACTAACCATAATTGACAATCAGTCAGTGAAGCTATAAATGTCTGCTTGCTTGTGGATTCAAGGTGTGCACAATTATCAAAAATGAAACCCATTGATTAAGTTTTATCCAGTAATCAGGCATCGCAGCTGCCAAAGCGACACCTGACTGTACAGTATACTGCTGTTAAAAGCAAATCATTAATGCTAGCCTACAAATGCAAGCTACTTGATACTTTAAAGCTGAGAAATAATGAGCATTTATGCTGAATATATCCAAACTAGACAGCCAATGATTGTCATGCATTTTCTATGTAAGGATAAGATGAAATGACATTTTATGTTCCACGGGGAAAGAGAGTTTTCACAAGAGTTTCAAGTAAAGCGAGGATGGGCAAATGATGACAGAATTCACAGTTAACATGATCTGTGGAAGGTGGAACGTGATTCGACTGACACATGACACATTCTTCAAAGCAAAGCATTCAAAATCCTTTGCTCAAAAATCAGAGCGGGGCTTTTGTCGATCCCTGTTGATTTATTCAAGACAATTCAATTTCCTGTTTATCGCCTCGTAATTTATGCTGTTACTTTAATGTTTACACAGTTGGATGAGCATTTTATCATTGTGGTACAAATCTTTATCTAGGGGGCTCTCACGGGGATATGGAGATTCCTGCCAAACACAAACAAACAAAACACCACTGAACCTCACTGCTAGAATGAGTCTTTGATGAAATGCGTAAACACGGTGTGAATTCAGTATAAACTGTGTGTACGCAGCGCATTGAGCTGCTTTTGGCATGACAGATCATAACAGTGTTTGATGAACAGTCTTCTTTAAGATGCTCCCAATCTCACAAACACTTCTTTGGATTTCTGGTATCGGATTGATACTGAGATGATCTTACATGTCTGAAAGGGATGCCTCATCAAAAAAACCCCCCCCCCCAAAAAAACTACTCATGTTGCTCCAAACCCATAAGTGAAGCACAAAATAAGATATTTTGAGAGAACCACTTGGTGTCCAAAACGACACTGAATTTCACTGATCTTCTTTCAGTTCCACAGAAGAAAGTCGGTCATAAAGGTGGAGTATATGATGACACATTTTTCATTTTGGGATAAACTATCCCTTTACTGTTACTGTTCTGTTACAATATGATTGTGGTTAGTTTTTCTCATCTGCAAATAAGACAACCAGAGCACACTTAAATATACAAGTCTATTCTTACAGACAGTTACTACAAAATTAAAATTATGACCCATTATTTATTGACACTCATGTCAGATCCACAATACTTTCTAAACAGTCCTTTCTTTTCCCAGAATTTTTGTTTTGTTTTTTGTTTTTTTTATAATAGTGTTTTGTCTTAATAAAAATATAATTTAGTGTCATATATATAAAGTAAAAAAATAATCAAGCATTATTTATATATAAATTTAAACATACAATTTAAACAGGTGAATATTGTCCTTATTGTGAAAACCGAAATATTATAAGATGACACAATTGTGCATTCTTCACATTCAGCTATTTACTGTCAATATTTTAGGACACTGTTCAGTGCCTTGTTTCAGAAACAACACTATCTAACAAGTATTTATTAAATAAAGTAAAAGTATTTATTAAATAAAAACTAAATGCTACAAAAGTATAGAATGAAGCCTCTTTGACAAAAATCATTTAAATTAAAATTAAAACAAAATTGTATAGAAAAAGAATTGCAGCACCTTTGATAATGAAAATAAATTCTACACAATTATAGAAGGAGGGAACATATGATAAATAA
>NC_056579.1:1349174-1351097 GCF_018340385.1 Cyprinus carpio
CAAATAGTAGTTAATTTAGTGTTGTGTGGTGTGTGTGTTTGTGTGTGTGTTTGTGTGTGTGTGTGTTGTTCTTCAGGTCTGGATCGTTCTGCAGGTTTGATCATCGATCCCTGTTATGCAGCTCTGGGACACAACTCATCTGCTGATGGTGCAGGATGATATTAAATATGACCTGAGCTAATGAAGATAATAAACAACACAGCAGATGATCAGTTTGTAGAGTAAGATGGCAAGATGAGGATGAGTCAGTGTGATCTTTATAATACAGACCTGAGTGAACATCATTAATGGGACTGTGATAATAAACCGTGTGATCAGAGCAGATTCTGGGAATTACAGATTACTACTCTTTCACTCAGATGGCTCAGACACATCTAGAGATCTTCAAGTGATTGTTGAAGGTACATAAACTCTCTCATCAGACTCATTCCAGTCTCATGTTCTCCAAGATCTCACTCTCATACAAATGAATCAGTTGAATCTCTGTGAGGTTTTTATTCCTGTAGCACACAGTAAACACACTTCATACTCCAGTATAGTATGAGTAGTGTGAAGGACAAGAGTTTGTGTTGTCATGTGACTGTGATGTGTCCTCCTCAAGCTCCTATTGCTCAGTTGGAATGTCAATCATGCTCCTAGTGGGGGATGAGGTGTTTCTGCTCCGCTGAGGGGGATCAGCTCCTCTACAGCTGGACTCTGAAAGGAGATCCACTGATGAATTGGAAACAGCAGCATTGATCTGGATGAGGGAACTGATGGAGACATCAGCTGAACGTGAAGAACCACGTCAGTCACGCACAGAAGACCATTAGACTCAAACCCTGTCCTGGTGAGATCATGTCTGTTCATCTACAGATATAATTTCTGTGAATCAGATGTCAACATCATATGTCTACCAAAAATATCTAATGTCACATTAGAACAATTGTGCTGGAAGAGTTGTGGCCACAATGTCTCTTTTCAGCTATAGAATATATTTATTATAATTTCTGTTTTCTGTGGTATGCAATTATTTTTATGTAAACATATTGTAAAGCTTTTGAAGAAGATCTGACACCTACATTACAGATCCACATCACTTCAAATTATTTAAGCTATTTCAGAGTCCTCACAACAGCAACTAAACCCAAAACTCAAAAAGAGACTGAACAAGCTAAAAATGACTAATAGGACGAAAAAAAATTTACACTAAGCTACATCTTATTATCATCTTAATAAAGCGTTTTTTTATTCTGCTTTTCCACACATACATACTCGTACAGACAAACACTCTCGCGATTACATGGAGTTGACGTTTTCAAAAATAAAGCTCACAAACCAAAAACTAGAAAAGATGTTTCAGTAGCGCAGGTAAAAAACAGGGCTGTTCTTGAAGCAGATAAACTTACACTTTCTTACCATTAGTAGAGATGCTGCTGCTGTCAGACACTGTTGAGAGACTCCATACAAATGGTAATTCACACACACACACACACACACACACACACACACACACACACACACACACACACATACACACACACACACACATACACAAACACACTATCTCTCTCTCTCTCTCTCTCTCTGATAACTGCATTTGTCTTCATACTGTAAACTCGCTCTAAAATTCCATTTTGGAATTAGCAATGAAGCCAAGGGATAAGAAGTATTAGAATTAGTTCTACACACAAGAGAGCTTATTGAACAATAACCTGACAAATGTCTTGAAATAAAACATATGAATAATGTCTCGTGGTGTGGTAAATGTAATGTAAGTGGAATAAATGTATGCAGTCCTTTGAATTAATGAAAAATTATTTTTTTTAAAAAATGTAGTTAGTGGCCCATTCTCAGTTATTCCTTTATATATGTTCAAAAATTAAAAAAATGATTATGTAATATATTTTGATACTTCATGGAAATAGCATTCAATTGACAGTC